>NC_087205.1:79685156-79722656 GCF_015104395.2 Macrobrachium nipponense
TCAAGAAACCAAGTCCCTGAATAGCGACTCGTGCTGCCACCAGAAAATTTGCCAGTAGAAAATGAGTCTTCCTAGCTCCTATAAGTAACGGTCGTGCTGAATAATCCCTCGGATTCCCGTGCTTGGCTTCAAGCCTTAATTTCATATTCCATTCCTATAAGTAACGGTCATGCTCAAGCTATGCGTGAGTTGAGAATAGAATTAAGTTTGTTGACGGAAAGTAAGAAATTAACGCTTCAACATCAATGCAATTTATTTTCGTTTTTACTACATCGTAATGAAGCGAACACTTGACTGCCCTGATGAATGGGTCCCTTTGCTGGAAAATCCAATGCAGCCATGTTGACCAAAGCTGTGAATTCTATATCTGGTGGTTTGGCAACTGCTTTTGGTCGAAGCTTGGGTAGAGAACGGCGTTGAACCGGCAACTTCCAGCCACAAAGACTATCTGCTGTGCCACTACCTCCAAAGGCGAAAAACAATCGCTTATATATGCATGTACAATGAGCCATAAATGTGGACCGAATCCGTAATATATCGTTCGAAACTAGGGCATTTTCTTAATTTTTTTTTTTTTAACTTCGAAAACAACCTGTTCTATCGAAGAGTTCCTATGTGAATCATTCTAGCGAGTAGGTAATATACATCAAAACTCTATGAAAGATTTCACCTGTTACATAATTATATAGGTATCTCTTGCTAAAATCTCTTGGATGTTCTGAATAGTTTCATCGTGGACCAGAGCTGATCATTGTTCAAGATTTTCCGCGGCTAATTTAAATTTCAGCCTTTTTGAATGATATGCTTATATCCAAAATTGATTTACGTTATCCACCATATATATAGATGATTTCAGTGAATAATAGATTATTTCATAGATTATTTCTGACAATGTGTTTTCAATAATAAGTGGGCTGCTCAATCAAATGTTCAGTTAACTTTGCACTAACTGACCCTAATGTCAAAATAGACCACTTTGAAAACAAGCAAATAAATTATTAATGTTATTTAAATTTTTTTTATTACGTATCAGCAAAGACTATTTATAAAACAAGTAAAATTCATATAAACGTCTAGACTTCGTCGTGAAACGTCATTTTATAACTTAGTGCCCTTAGGTCTACAGGCAGTAGCGAGTGTACTAGGAATATAAATAAAGTTATCAAGCGGTAACGAGTTTAACTAGGCCTACAAAGTAAATAAGCAAGCTGTAGCCTACTAGTTCACTTCACACTCACCTTTTGCATTAGTGATATTTAAATAAATTTTATGCTTGACTAATTAAACTGGAAATCTGGTACTTCTAACTCTGATAGAATTGTTTTGTCCACTGATTACTTGCCTGTGATCAAGCAAAAAAAAAAAAAAATTGATTTTTAGAGAGAAAATATACGGGCAGACTTAGTAAATACTAATAAAAAGACATAGCACAACTATATACAGGAAATTTGCTTTTCACATATAATAATGTTTCCTTCCTTACCAAAATTAAGACAGAAATTCAGCCGATTTCTCCTGTTGCTAACACCTGGAAGATCTTGGCTGAACGAAGGAAATATGAAAGGAATGAACAACACGGTTTTTCGGCTTTCTGGACACCCATACACTAATGGATTCTTGGTTACCTTAATAATGACTTCAGTTCTCAGGCTTCAGGCTTTGTTTTCTCATTCCTTATTCTGCAAAACAGTCAAGTTAGAATATGAGGTGTCGTTCCAGTTTCAACCAAAATCATCTCTGTATTGGAGTGTGTACCATTTACTAATTTTTTTTATTATTATTGCTGTTGCTTCCTCTTCAAAAACTGTGAATTCATTCATGAGGTACATTCAGATTCCCGTCAATTTTTGATGAATCAGTCTCAAAGTATCCCCCCGCTCCAGATGTCTCCTTCATTACCACACTCAAGTCTTTTGTCCAGCTTTGTGCTTCTTATTGAACTAGTTATTATTAACCAGTCCTTCCTTTTAACTGGTATTTTTTCCTCTTTTCCTTATCAACCATGGATGTCTCAAAAAACTGTGCCTCTCCACTTTGTCAACATCTGTCAGTTTGTCCAAAAATGTTCTGTTATCTCATCTTGACCTTTGTTTAATCTCATTTAATTTACTCATGGGCACTTGCCACGTTCTACTTTGGGTTCTTCATCTCCTGTCTGATTTGTCTTCATGTATCTTGGTTTTTAGTGTTTTATACTGTATCCCAGGTCTCATCTAATATGCCAGGCATACATTCTTGATGTGCTAAACACGTCATCTGTGATTGTTTACCCCTCCTTAGATACGTTTTCTGAAACGGCAAATCTATTTCAGCATTCGGTTGCAGAATCCATTTTGTTAATCTTCAAGCAGCTTATCATATCGAACCTAGATATGTACGTATATGTCAACAAAAAGTCCAGAGTTTAGGTTTGATACAGCAAAGCCTCTTAAAGATGAGCATCAAGAGGCATTTGCAAGTCAGTCTACGTTTATGAATTTTTCTGTACGCAAATGTTAGGACACAAATACCCCCTTTTCACATATTGGCATTATCTTGGGAAATAAATTATTCCTAAAGAGAATTATATAAAGGTATTCCTAAAGAGAATTATATAAAAGTGCATTTGCCCCGGCTAGATTCGAAACTATGCCTTTAGTATCAAAAGTAATTTAAGTTGATTTCTACTCTACATTATATATCAAGTAAACTTTGTATTAGAATGAAAATCATTCTAACTCTACTATGATAGCTGTAACACGTGGCCTTTTTATGATTTACAAAAACAATTTAGCTTTCATGGTGGAAATAGGTTGATTGCGGTTCTAAGCACATGACCTGAATTCTTCGAGAAAATTTATAGTGGAGTCGAAATCAGCTTTATAATATTGTGGATAAACCAACTGTCTCCCTCTGTATTAAAACCAACATTGGTTAGAATCTTTGATGGGGCAGGTTACTTACCATACATAATTCTTATTCAGTGTAAGTTACCCAAGGTACACTAAATTCGGTACTAAGTGTGTTTGTGCGCGCGCGTGTCGACAGTTTATAGGAGCATATTTTTGTATTTCATATGCTCATCGCTTAAATGTAACAGTGCTGAATATTAGTATATTTGAGTATAAAGTATCATCTTTAAATTTTATGAATGGTATTCTATATATTTGATGTGACTTTTCAATACCGCAGCAGAAACATTCACTCAGAGATGTAACATTCTAAACCGACTCGCTGGCGAACTATCGCTTCTGGGCTTGCAAGCATTCTTTACCCTCTCCTTTCCGAGCAGATCCAGACAACTTGGCGAAAACTAACTCCACAAATAACGCAGATGGCAACAAAGATTAGGGAGAAAGCGAGAAAGAGGAACAAGTGTGGCCGCCGCCCCCATCCCCCCTCCAAGCCCCAAACGAAAAGCGAAATTGATGCATCCGCGTCCAAATAAGTTAAAACAAAGTTTGCGGTAAGATTTCTCCCGGCGCCGAAAGAATTGAAGGGGAAGTAAGTTGGGAAGAGTTAAAGGCAATGTTTACTGTCCAGACACTTTCTCTGCATGACGTATCACAAGAGCTCAACACAGCTGTTAGGATATTGGTGCATCCTTTTGACGAGTTGCAAGTTCTATTCGAAATATAATTTAAACTGCGAGTTTAAAAAAAAAATTAGAATGTATTTATGTCCGCTTTATATAGTCAATAAATATGTCGTTGTATTTGCTTGTATAGCTTTCAATGGGATAAACAATTAATATCTGTTTCCAGACTCCCAATGAACTGTGTAAAAGGTAGTCGACTTTGGTTGGTCGCAGTTGGGGAGGAAAAGACATGGGTCCAGCAGTCTTTTCCTCATGCTTTTTATTGAGCAAATGTATATCTCTCACTGGTCATAAAATAATCCTGTTACTGATATATGAAAAAAAAACGTGATTCGTTTTCAGTAACGTGCCACGGAATTTTGTCATTGCTTCGGTTCTCGCCATATCTTGTACTGTACATTTACGGTTCTTAAAATTGTAGCAACATTTTATGGCAAGAAAGTTAGATGCTATTTTTTCTATCCGTTCTGATAACTTATTAATTTTTTTGTGCCGTTGACCCTAATATTAGGTCATTCATTCAGTGTACGCCACTAAAAATTTGCAAGTGCACAATTAGGAACGGTTATTTGATGAACAGAATCATCTGTTATAATACAATGGCATCTCATAATCTAAGTTATCAGAAACCGATTTCAGAATGATGAAACTTTCACTGATATAGAAGGTAGGACTATAATATTAGTCATCGAATAATAGTAGGGCCAACTATAGTTTTCTCCAACGTTTGGCCACTTACCCGACTGCCTGCCTTGCCTGTCTGTCTGTCAGTCAGCTAGTGAGTCTATCAGACTTTTACCTTGACATTGCACCTCCTGTACGGTTGAAAAGATTTCGGTCAAATTCGTTAAGTAACTCTACAGAGGATGTGAGTGGTTTCAAATCGTTCGTCTTTTTCGCTTGCCAGTCTGTCTTGTGTTCACACGTCTTTTTATTTACGCAAGAACTTTGGCAAAAGGTTAAATTAGGGAGTTGTAGATTCTGTACACAACCAAAACTTTTGAAGTAAAGAGGGTATTAACTCAGTATGTATCCACCTTTCTGAGGTGCTACTACTAAACATGGCAAAAGGTCCTACGGACGCCTTGTTTAGTACTAGCCCCTCGGAGATCAAAGTATTTTATACACCCATTTCTATATTGTGTGGTCGACAAATTACATTAATAAACGATATCTTCATGCGTCCGTCTACTTTACTTAGCATGAGTTTACCCTGGGGCCTGGACTTTGACAAAGGTGGACACACACCGGGTTAATACCCTAAAACAGTTAAGACTTCATATTTTGCTTGTATAGTAAACTAGTGAAGTCATTTCAGATGGTACCAAGAATAGTGACTTGGCGATCTTGACCATAACTCCATATTGAAAATAGCTGCCTTTGGGAACAAGTCTTATCACCAACACTATGAAGATTATTGTGGGATTTTAAAGACAAGCTGGTCTGGGGCAAAGTATATAGAACAGGGCCCATGTACTTATTATATAAGAATGTTTTTTTCCATCAACTTTAAATCCATTTCTCGATTTGCAGAGGGGTTTTTTTTTATGTCTTCAAGCTTCTCCTACTATACCAAGGGAAGTCTCGTAAGACAAAGGAACATTAAAAAATTTTCTTATGAACCTGAAGCAGTTAAATCTCAATTTAAAATTCCAGAGAAGAGATTACCTGATGATCGGTCGTATCCCACCGGAGGGTACGGGGGGAGAGATTACCTCGTCGAGAGAGAGAGAGAGAGAGAGAGAGAGAGAGAGAGAGAGAGAGAGAGAGCGGGCGGGCGGGTGTGATGAAAATGAATTTAAATTAATCTAACAGAATCCTCGAATGTCCCTTTCATTGACTCCCATAGCCATTAGTATAATTAATCCCCCCCGGAATTAGCTTACTATCGCTTAAGTTTCTTGGGAACTTCCCGGATGTTAATTGGTACATTGTGTTCCTGGGAGAATACTTAAGGGACGATGTTTTGGGCTTAGGGGAAGGGAACGAGAGAAAAAGCGTTGTGGAATGTCTGCTAGGATTTGGTTAGACGAGACTGTATCGGACGCGACAGCTGTACTAATAATTTTCTCTTGTCGTAGTTTTATGAAAAGCTTATTGCATGAACAGTTTCTCAAGAATGTTCTTTATAGTAGTTGTATAATAGTATTTTTATTATTTATATAATAGTTGAATAGCAGTGTTTTTTTTATAATAGTCGTATAGTAGTATTATTGCTATTTACAGTAGTTGGCTAGTAGTTGACAACTTTGCATTGGTGATTGATGTTACAGATGATTGAATAACTGTCATAACAACAATAAGGGTTGTCTAAGGTATTTTCCCCAATGGCGTCAAGAATATACAAATTCATCACACTGGTCAGTGAGGTTCTCTTGAAATGGGAAGAGTTATTTCAACCTACGAGTTACCTGCGTGACCGTAAAATTTGAGTTGTAGTTAGACTAGAAATGCATTTCATTGTTGTAAGTTAAGGTTTTAAGTGTTTCGGTTAGGGATATAATATTGAAAGCGAACACGCATTCCTGAAGGACGGATGTATACAGATGCATACACCTTCATACTTATGCGTATATGCATATACTGTTAGCACCGATACACCTTTTCAGCTTTAGGGGAGACAGTCGTGGAAATTGATTCTTAATGTATTATCAGTCTTATGTAGAATTGAAATAGTCAATTTTCTTCCTTTTTAACTTGTGTACGGTATTTAGCAAAAAAAAGTCTTCACTCTTGGGTACAGAAGAGTTTTAGTATGATGACATAAGGAATATTTATATATAATGATAATAATATATGTAAATTTATAATATATAATGCGTATATACATACACACACACACACACACATATATATATATATATATATATATATATATATATATATATATATATAATATATATATATATATATATATTGTTCAAGATTTTAAGCCAGAACCGAGGAAAGTAAGGCCTTTTACCAGTTTCATGCATCTTTGTCTATATGCAAGTTGCCCCTTTGAACTGTAAGCATCCATTCTCTCGAAAAAGCTATCTCTTCTCCCATTGGCTGTCGGAATTACCCCCAACAGAGACGTGGATTTAAAAGGATCAGAAGCCAGCGGCTCGGCCTCAGAAGCACGGTAGACCTAAGATGCTGCCTCTTCCCCTTTCTGCTATCCCCCTGCTCTCGTCTGGGAAGTCCCAAGTATTTTTAAATTTCCATAGTGCACAGAAACATCAAAGTGAAGATTACATTCAAGCCCCCCATGACGGCCAGGTACTGTGAGAATAATTCCAGTTCAGCCAGGGAATTGTTTACCTTTGTCTGTATTTCATTTCCTTTTTCCAAGGCGACTTGTTTAGTTTCTCATTCCTTCCCATCTGGGTTCCATTTTGTGATTACTCCCTTTGTGATACTAGTGAACACCCCCCAGTAAATTCAAGCAACGAAATAGTTCTCTGTGTAAATCCCCTGTCAGTTCATTTCCCCAGGAGTGGCCTGTAAACTTTTGATTGAAAGAAAGTAGTATGTAACGTTCACCCTCATGTGCCCCCCCACCTTATGCCAGTGTCCTATCTCTTTGCAGACAAACACCGTGCCTGATTGTGGTAGAAATTGGAAGCCCTTGGAGCAAGCTTGCATTTTCAATCTGTTTGCACAAAATTTCTGAACGTTGTGTCTGGATTGCCCCAACCACGTGTTTCTGGTGGATCGACCAATCAACCCCATTATTAGTCTCCTGGACCTCTGTAAATTAATGTAAATACAGTGCATTTAAACTGAAGTCCAGCTTTTATATAAAGTCCTCCTTCCTTAGTAATATTAGCCTTATGCCTTAGTAATTTTTTTCTTTTTGTTCTGATCTCTTGTCCTCCATTCAAGGCCAAATTTTTCAGTGTTCACTACAGTATTTCTAGGAGTGAACGAGCAGGAATCAGAATTATATATATACGTATATACACACACATCTATGTGTGTATGTATATCTGCGTGAAAAATCCACCGTTGGAAACTAAATTTTCATAAACTAAGAATCACAAAATAATCAGCCAACTGTTGAAATTGTAGAAAGGTATCAATTTAAAACAAAATAAGGGAAATACATGACAGGTAAGTTGGTAGACTTGTTTGTGTTTACCCCGTGAAAAGCATAGCTTCACTTCAAGCGTATATTTCTAAGCAAAGGTAATATGAAGGTTTGTTGATTCCCTCCGAATATTATATTATGAGAGGCAAGGTGTTGGCCCCCGGGGAAAGAGCGGAACTTCACGGGTTATGTTGTAAATTTCAGTATTGATTTTCTTCATTGATTTGCTGTCATGAGGTCGTAAAAAAATCAAAGGATCGGATTAATGACACTTTTGAATCCTCTAATAATCTTTCTAAATGAACTAAAAATTACCTTTCCAGAGGCTAACTGTGACAGAATGCCTTTCTAAGTAAAGAGTAATGCCGCCTTTAAAGAATTTAATAGGCTTTTAGTCATGCTAAGTGACGTGATGTACCGCCGATATTAGGATTCAGTGAACTTTATTCCATTTTGTGAAAGCTTAAATTTATGGCGAACTGCACGTTAATTGGGTTTTGGTTTGAGGTAACAACGGAGCGTTGGCATTCAAGTTCAGTTTTAAATCACGACGAATGCAATGAATCGAAGTAAATGGGAGTAAATGCTTCCTTTGGATTAAATCTGAGGTCATGATAATAAGTGGATGTAGTATAAACGACAAATGAATAGTTTAACGTGTTTTCCTCTCAGTTGACATTAATTGGTTGCTTAAAGAAAAATCACAAAGTCAAGGTGTAGCCTTTTGAACTGTGTGGGTGGGCCAACACAGACGCAGGAGGAGAGAGCGGGCCGGGTGTGGGTTGGGGGTTTACCGGGACTGGGAAAGTTTAGAGTGGGGGGGGGGGGGGTTGTTCAAATCACTCTCCATCTACCGAGAGGTGTAGATTTGAACTACGAGTGAGGGGAAATTGAGTAGAAGGGCTCTAAATCCTTCTCATCCAAGCGAGGAAGAGATATGCGTAGGTGTAAGGAAAAGGGGAAGGTTCATAAAACTTAAAGGCTTATAGGTAGACCTGGTAATATTATGTAATAAAAAGGAAAGTAAATGAAAATTCAAGAAGGCTGAGGGAGTTGTTATTGAAGTAAACTTTTTTCTTTGCACAAGTTACCAACTTTCAAATTGATTTTATGTCATCGCGAGAGCAGTCACCTACAACACATACGAACCCATTTTGTATAGCCCAATAATTGTTACCCCTAACAGGCATTTCATCTGTAAAAGTTTAGATTTTTCAAAGCCTGCCGTACGTGAATGTATGATAACTGAAAGGTCAGGTGTTTAGGGGAATTGCTTTCAGTCGAAACATTACTAAAATGATTGAAAGCTCGTAATCATCTCTTTAGAAAGAGAGAAAAATGTTAAGGATTTTCCATTTGCTTCTCATTTCATGTTACTCCTAAGTGGACCACAGCGAAAAGTACTTTTTACAACTAGTTTCAATTGTGAAAATGATGTTCAGTTTTCGAGTTCTCTTGAAAGACATTCCAGTAATAAACTCTAATACCCTTTTCTTCGTATTTATTACGTTATAGTTGAAGAAAAAACGTATTTCCAGCGAGTGAATTTAATTTACTTTTAAAAGTATTTATAAATGATGTAATTTAGATGGTACAATCACATATTGTACATTGGGTAAAGATTCATCTGATGCTGTCAGATGCAGAAATCTAGTCCCTGCTATATCCTGTTAAATAAGAAAAGAAACATTTTGTGTACCCATACCGTATGGGCCTGTTCTCAAATCGAAATATTATTGAAACTTCTATATACTGTGTCATTTCATTTTCTCACGAAATGGAAATAGTTTCTCGTTAAGAGACTACGTAAATCCACCACGGGATCTATTTGTTTTAGTTTGCTGTAAAAGAAAACTATGGAGATGGCTTTGTCCGTCCGTCTGAAATTTTTTTTGTCTTCTCTCAAATCTTAAAAACTATTGAGGCTAGAAGGCTGCTAATTGGTATGTTGATCAGCCACTCTCTAGTCAAACACAGCAAATTACAGCCGTCTAGCCTGAGTAAAATTTTTTTTATTTAAGGGTAAAGTTAACTATGATCTAGGTTAAGGTTAACTATTATCTTGCGTCTGGCAACGATATAGGACAGGCCACCACCGGTCTGTGGTTAAAATTTCAGGGGCCGTGACTCATACAGCACTACACCAAAACCACCGAAAGATAGATCTGTTGTCGGTGGCCTTGATTATGCGATGTACAGAAAACTCGATTGCGCCGAAGAAACTTCTGTGCAATTTTTACTTGTTTTTGAATCCGAAGTAGAATAGTTACGATTGGAGTAACTCAGGGTCAGTACTTAATGTAAAGTACAAGAAATAAAGGAATATAGTACAGTGCTAGGGAAATGTAGTCAGAAACGGTCGGAAGAAGTACTGTCATTTCCTGGAAATGTGTGCAAGATGAAATTGGTGCATAGCGCGAATCGCTTTTGGGTTACCTATGAACCCCTTATATGACTGTGGTACAGATTATATGACTGAATAATACAGTATGAATGTGATTTTTCCCAAAGATTTTAGCCATGATATTTTAGTAAATGTATGGAAGTGATATCCAAATGTAACCTTTGTTTTATGTATTATATCCTACTGTAATGTTAGTGATGAATAAGGACGCGTAAATGCAAGAAACATCGAGCTTGGAAGTGTAATTGCTGAGAAAATGTCCCTCGTATTTAATGATATACATATCTAAGCGGACAATTTCAACATTTGTCCTTTCTTTATTCAGACGTTTCGTAAAGCATTTTTACATCTGGGAATCTTCTCAGGAGACATAATGTTGAATAACGAAATGTCTGAATAAAGAAAAGACAAATGTTAGAATTGGTCTGTTTCCTTACTATCCTTAGTCCACCAGTGCTTTGATGTCTCTCTTGGTCTTCACCTGACTGCACCTTGGTAATTATATATATATATATATATATATATAATAGTTATATATAATATATATATATATACTATCCATGATATATGAAATATATATATATATATGATATAAAATTTTTTTGATATATATAAATTAATATATAGATATATATATATATTATATATATACATTATCCATATATTATGATATTATATATTATATATGTATCTCATTTATATATATATATATATATATATTATATAATATCTATATATATGTGCGTGTGTGTGTGTGTGTATGTGTTATATATAATATATATATAATATATATATATATATATATATATATATATATAAATATGTGTGTGTGTGTGTGTGTATATATATATATATATATATATATATATATATATATATATATGTAATGAGGATATTTCCTCATTATTCATTTGGTAAACGTGTAACTCGAGCGTCAAGGCAAACCACAAACAAACCTCTCTTTCTCTCTCTCTCTCCACCTCTCTCTAGCACTGACACCTCTCTCTCTCTCTCTCTCTCTCACCTCTTTCTCTCCACTCTAACAGGTAACCAAAATGAGAGAGTTGCATTACAAAAGATACATTTATTAACAATGAATAAATAATGAATCAATTCAATTAAAACCCCAACAAAAATGTCTGAACAGTTATAGTCACCAAAAGTCTATTTCCCCCATCGGGACTCCCTCTCGGTCCCCCCATTGCCAGAACCGTCTGTTTCAAAGATACAGAACACATCCCATAAGTACACACACAAGTTTAACAATCAGAGACTAAAGATTGGATATTACCACAAAATGTCAAATAGGTAACAAGCCACTCTTTGGCTAAACAGTTCAAACTCACCCAAGCAGCCGGACTATTTCGCACACTTAATAAAAAACCACTTCGGAGAGCACCACGGCATCCTGCCTTCCTTCCAAAGACGCCTCTATCAAAAATCCCCCATAGACTTGTGTATCATAGATTTAAAAGGAAGAGGCGCACACACACATACAAACGCACAGTTCGTTAGCGCCTCACAATTACTGGCTTCATCCAGTTTCACAAAGGCACTTTGAGAAGAGTTCATGACCTGAGTACATTGACTTGTCTAACTATGCAGTTTTATCTCACGCCATCCACAAAAACTATTCATCAGCTTTTCTTGGGTCGTTGCTTCTGCTCTGTTCTTCACATTCCAATAGGTCACAGCGAACATATTGGCAATATATTATTAATAAAAAACCCTATGCCTAATACTGCCCGGCCACTAACCAATGCTAGCCCCTGCCTAGCAAAATGGTCAACAAAATAGCTTATATAATATAAAACACATTTGCCGGCTTAAAATAAAATATAAGTAATAACTGCACGTCTCTGGCATTACAAAATAAAGTCTGTTACGCTTTTATCTCCAAATAACACTAGAATTTTCTCTCTTTGGATTCTTGAATATCCCTCTTTGCTTGTCTGCGAACTGTAGCAGACTGTAGGAAGACGGAATGCCTCCCTCATTGTAGAAGACTTCTAACGACTTCTGCAGATCGCCAAAAGACACGCTGTAGAACTCTCGCGATCACCATCGTGGAAACTCTCGTAATCACCACGGACAAAACGACAGCAGCCTCTCTGCACGACTGGTGGACGTCTTGCTAGCGTTGGGAAACGACTTTTTGGTGTGTTAGTATGTCAGTCAAGTCACTGGTCAATCTAAGAAAATTAACCCAGACATACTACTTCTATCAAACATTGATCTCAAAAGGTCAGAAATACTAACTGAACGTCTCCCAACTAATTCCCTTTAATATGACTACTAAATCATAAGTCATTATCACAACTCTCAAAGAAAAAAAAACATCAAGTTCTCCAACTCAATTCTCCAAACTCACACATCAGCACACACACAACTCAGAAATCACAGCAACTCCACGGACTTCTGCACTCACATTTCAAACTCGAATGTTATCATAAGTAAAAAAAAGAAAAAATTGTAATGAGCCCAAGGAAAAAACAAAGAATCACGTAACACGCTCAGGCCCAAAAAATGTTCTCTCAAGCTCTGATATCTGAACAACCCACAAAATCAGTAAAAATCTCCAATGTTTAACAGCAAAAACCCCTTTACTGCTCATACAATTAATTACAATGAAACTTAATGTCAAACTCCCATTTATGTAAATAACAACCCCGATAAATCACATCTCCCGTCCAAAAACAAATGCTATTTAAAACTCAATCCCCCAATTACATCTCTCACAGGAAAAGGAAGAAAAATAAAAATAAAAAAAAGATAATCACAAGTAGATTTCTCCAATCACAAAATACATAATACATGTATAATATGCATAACCCCCCGCATTTTTCCAAGAAATGCTCCATGTAAAGTTACGGAATTTGCCAGAAAGCAAACTGTTACCCATGTGCTTTCGTGAAATGCTATTGTCAACATTTCCAGATATTGCTAAAATTCTGATCAATCGTCATCAGAGGAAAAGAGTCAGCACACGGCTCATCACATCGCTTGTCAGCAGAAAATCCGCCTGCGGACGTGTGCTCAAACAGCAGCACAAAAAATGTCTAGTCAGACACACAAGTTCGGAAACTCATGATTCTACAGAAAAAGGTTTAACAGACACATTTCACAAAATTAACTCCAGGATATGACTAATGTGTACAAAAATTTGTCTCGAAGACTTATTCTCTCACCATGACACAGCCCAATTATATGCCTCCAAAAATAACACACTTGTGAACATTAAAAATGCACACATCTCCATAGGACCACAATGCAGTAATGCCACTCGCCTCCAAATAGTCACGAAATCAAAGAGAAAGAGCCACAGAAATCTTCTCTTGGCTCAAATAAAAACTCCATAACCACAAAAAAAAAAGGGTCACCCGCCAAAGATTAATTCCATCTCCATATATAAATATGTGACACCACATTAATAAGAACATCACTCCGGTTATAAAAATATTTCCTCCATTTGGTTAATAACCATTTCCACATATATTTCTCTCTTATTTCTCCGATAGCCATATGTTAATAAAAAAAACCACCACTCCAGGAATAAAGAATAATCACCTCTATTTCGGCAACTAAAAAATATTTACCTCTATTTCCCCAATACTCCATGTGGAATAAAACAAGGCTCCAAAAAATATATCTCCAAACAGGAATATCAAAAAATGAAATCCTATCTCCAAAAAATGTGCAAAAAATGTGTCTCCATTTGCAACAAAGATGGCTGCAAAATAATTGAACTAAACATAGCTCTCACCACCATTGGCAAATATCAAAATGGCCAGAAATATATCCCCAATATATTATATCTCAAATTATAACTCCAAAATAATATACCTCCAATTATAACTTCAATTCTCCAGAGAATAACTCAATGTTATAGTCAAAAACTATAAAACTCTCTCCTTAGCATAATTGCTAAAAAAGGCAAAAAACTCGGCAAATAAAAACTGTCTAGGAAATTCTAGAAAAAATCACCAATGTGCCACAACTCATTATAATAAAAACTCCAAATTCACAGTGTCTTAGCCAAGACTTCTCTATATGCACTACAACGTAGGCCACTAGAAAACTTAACCAAGTTTCCTA
Source organism: Macrobrachium nipponense (assembly GCF_015104395.2). Taxonomy (NCBI): domain Eukaryota; kingdom Metazoa; phylum Arthropoda; class Malacostraca; order Decapoda; family Palaemonidae; genus Macrobrachium; species Macrobrachium nipponense. Next base: position 79,699,305 of record NC_087205.1, read on the forward strand.
TCTCTCACAAAGTTGTCACAACTACAACTAATGTATTGTGCAAGAAAACTCACAATTTCTGGAACACAAATATCCAGAGAAAAAATGTAGTGCCATTACGTATGCATTCAAAACATGCAAAAAATTCTCCCGTAAATCTCTCTACAGCATCAAATAGCTGAAACACAAACACGTTCCCGAACAATGACTCTAAGTCACGAACTGAGATATTAAAAAATATTCACACCAACTGGAGAGAAAAAATAAATTCAGATTCACCCTTGATAAAAAAAACTTGTGTCAGCGATGGCTAACTTCCAAAAAAGGAGAAAAGAGAAATCTACGGCATTGTTAACTATTTCTCGTAACTCGCTAGATGTCAAGCAATTATCTGCTGAACTCATAAAAAAAAGAAAAAAAAAAAACTAAAATAATGTGTTGTTAGTTCCTCCCAAAATTCAAAAAAGATTTCACCACCCTTGATAGCATTACAACACCCACGTATTAGTACAACAAAAATCAGTATCAGAAGCATCACTATCAGCAAAATCACTAAAAAAATTGCTATCATTAAAATCACCAGTATCAGTACAAAAAGAAATATCACCAATGTTAATGCTTGTCCATTCTCCAAAAATGCAGCATAAAATTCAGCAAGATTCAACACAATTCACCAAGATTCAGCCAGATTCATCAAGATTCAGCAAAACTCATCCCCCATGAATGACTGAAATATTCTCCAAAGTTACAAAAACTCAACAAATAATTAAGACAAGATTTCTCCCCATTAGTTCATTGTAATAATTCTCCATGAATAATTATCTGTAATAACTATAAAATAATCTCCCATGAAATATCTCAAATATCTCAAATGATCATTATACTTAAACAACCCTCCCGTGAAACATCTCAAGTATAATAATTATTAATAACAATAATAACTCTCCATAGTAACAATTCTCTTGCAAAGATCTCAAGTAAGGGTGAAATTCAAATAGCACACAACAGTAATGCTGAACCTTATGACACACAATTTCTCCAGATGCAACACCATTGCCACACAACACAGATACAACACCATTCACGGCATCGGGCATCACCATTCGGCACCATTTAAAAAAGAAAAAAAATAACAATAATCTGTGTATCCCCATTTTGTGTCTTCCAAGGCACAAGGAAAACATACACCCATACAATGCATTTCAATTCTCTTTTTATTTCCTTTTCTCTTCATCCAAGAGGAAAAAAAAAATATCTTTTCGAAAAGAAAGACTCTACGGGCGTTTCACTTCATCAACTAATCAATCAGCTGATGTCTTAGCATTCAATGTCAAGGCCAGACTTGTCTTCAACAGCCCAACAAAGAAAAAAAGAGGAAAGGAGGAGTTCACCCACACTGAGAAAAAAAAAGTTTCACCCCCCCAATGAGCATTACACTCCCCCGTCAAGCGATAGAACACTACCCCGAGGCAGACCAGTACCCACCTCCCCTTGAACAGTGTCTGAGGACCTCCCTGAGGTATATACCAGTACCCTCGCATGCACTATCCCTCGAGGCATGCCAGTAGTCCCCTTGCAATGCGTCTCTTTGCGCCGGTTAGCAGAAATGTGCTGAGCCCATGAAATTCAGTGGCCGCTCTGTCTCCGAGCTAAATATGCTATCCAAGCACAGTTCACATGCATAAACACATCTTTAAACACTCACCATTCCATAATGGGAACAGAAAGAACTCGGAATTCGCACACGACACGGCAGTGATACATGCACGATTATCTCGGGATGCACTCGACATTACACACAGAAGTCATACTGAGTGCCGCAACTAGTAGGCAGAGTGCTTGGGCCAAATGCTGAGTCTAAGAAAATTCTTCCCACTCCCTTTAGCACAGTTAATGGATAGATATTTCTCATTTTTTCTCACTAAGTAACTGAAAACTAACAATTTAACAATTTTCCACAATCCCACAAAGGCTTTGTCGTTCGAAAACTATCGCTAAGCCATAACCCCTTTATTTTTTTTAACTGGTCACCTATCTCTTCATTGGCGTTCCCAGGCATAAAAAAAAACCTTTTTCACCGCCTGCCACCAAAACCTGTAATGAGGATATAACCACCCTTTTTTTTTTTTTTTTTTTTTTTTTTTCGGAGGAGCACCACGGCATCCTGCCTTCCTTCCAAAGACGCCTCTATCAAAAATCCCCCATAAACTTGTGTATCATAGATTTAAAAGGAAGAGCGCACACGCACATACGAACGCACAGTTCGTTAGCGCCTCACAATTAACTGGCTTCATCCAGTTTCACAAAGGCACTTTGAGAAGAGTTCATGACCTGAGTACATTGATTTGTCTAACTATGCAGTTTTGTATTCTCACGCCTATCCACAAAAACTATTTGTCAGCTTTTCTCGGGTCGTTGCTTCTGCTCTGTTCTTCACATTCCAATAGGTCCACGCGAACATATTGGCAATATATTATTAATCAAAAACCCTAGGCCTAATATATAATATATATATATATATATATATTATATATATATTAATATACATATGATATATATATATATATAGATATATATATATATATATATATATCATATCTATATATCTGAATAAAAATTTTTACCTAATTCATAAGTATTCATTGGTAAAGAAATATGTAATCATTCGTGTATGTTTATATTTTACTGATAAAAATAATTTTTCATGAAAGTAACTGATTCGTTAAGATGAGAGAATTGTGCTTTTGGTAAAATTGTGTAACTAAGTTCGAAATCTCTCTCTCTCTCTCTCTCTCTCTCTCTCTCTCTCTCTCTCTCTCTCGTCTCATCTCTCTCTCTCTCTCTCTCTCTCTCTCATTGAAATCCAAGACAAATAAAAAAAAAAAAACAGAACATTAGTTATATAGCAAATTGATGCCCAAAGTTATTTGGAAAAGTTCATGATAAAGTAATTTAAGTAAAATAAATATTTTAAGGAGCTGGAACGCTTTGGATTTTGTTGAAATGTGAAGATATTAGAAAAATCCACAAAACCTTCACACCAACCTAGAGAGAGAGAGAGAGAGAGCGAGCTTTCAAGTACTTTAATTACATCCAATACCTTCGAGGAAATCCCTTTACTTAGAATAAATAATGATGCAAAAGGCAAGTGATTTCTTCCCTCTATTGACAATGAGAGAATCCCCCTCATGATTCTCCAATATGCTGAACAGGAATGAGAAAGAGCGAGATGAAACGAATTTCTTTCAAAAAACAAATTGAATTCTTTCACAACCAGTCGACAAAAATTCCTGAGTTTAAACAAAGAGGTCTGGGATAGTGGAAGGAGGAGGAGGAGGAGGTGGAGGAGGAGGAGGAGGAGGCATTTAATAAAAGTGCATATCATACGGTGAGTAGAATTTCGATATATATTGGATATTAATTTCGGAGGAGGATTTTACGCCTGATATGACAGCGTTTTACGCTCGCGTGGAATGTAATATAGATTCTGAAGATTAAATACATAGTTATTATACACCCGTTTTGTACTAGAAAGCTCCTTGTTTCAAGGTCTTTTCATCAACTTCTTTCATGAATATCTCTGTCAATGATATTTTTGGTTTTCCTTGTTCTTTTGGAGAGTTTGAGGTAGATTTACTTCAAATGGAAGCGTTAATCGAGGCTCCTGCTTCAGTGAATATCTGAGATTTTGCGTTCACTCAATTTTTTTTTCTAATATATAATTCCGAAGAATTGTCTTGAGGTTCAGCACGCAGTTACTATTGAAGGACTGATCATTTATGTTTTCTGACTAATTTCTTCCAGAAATTAATAGTGTTCCTAAAGTAGTTTTGATCCATTCTTGAATGTTTAATTAGTGCTACTGACGTTTATATGAAATGTGATAAAGGAAAAACTTGCAGTGGTGGAAATTTGATCAGTTTTCATAAAGCCCCGAAGATGAGCAGACCTATTGATTATTATTCATGTAAATATGATTTTTCCTCTTAGTTTGTCATATTTCATGACAATCACTGTACTTTTTTTTATTCTTTTGCTGATGTAATAATTTTACCCAGGTATTTTTACTAAAGACAGTTAAGGTAAAACTTTGAAATACTTAATAGTAACAAACTTTCCCTATGCTCGTGTCCTCATTGTCTCTCTTTTGACATATAGTGGTTATGTACGTTGGAGAGCGTGAATTTTGGAAGGCACCAATTCATAAATTGCTTCGGAAGTATAGATAATACTTTTGAGAATTTGAGCATTTTTGGTACGTAGATTTTTTTTTTAGAATAATCAGTCCACTGGCAGACAGTTACTTAATCCTCGTAATACAACTGAACATGAAGTAGTGGAAATACGTTGAACGACATTGGAGAACAGCGAGTGAAATAGTAGAATTTTATGAATCAAACTTTAAAACAAAAGGAACGATGATGGAAAAGTAAAAACAAAGGGAGGATGTTAGCCAAACCAAATACAAGACGACTTTACCCAAAGAAAAATATCATGTGAAAACTAAATAGAAAATATTGAAAATACAGAACGATGGAGGCAACGATGACAACAGAGAAACGTGGCAGGTGCTGACCTTCAGGGTTTCTTTTGTGTCAATTTTAGCGTTGTTACTTAACTGTTTTATTCTCTTCTTTATAATGAAGCCTTTTGTTCTCGAAGACCGGATTCAGGTTTCTATTTCTAATGCCCTTCAATCTCAGTTTTTACTTTTTGTTGGTGCAGACCAGGTCAAGACATTTGGTCTACTGTTTTACCTTCTTTATGTTGAAAAAAAAATAAAAAAAAAAAAACAAAAGAAGTTGATAGTCTTTAACAGACCATGAAATTTTGGACTGAAGAAATGACTGTTTTAAAAAGTATATCATAGTTTAACCCGACTTCTGAGTTTATTAACAGCTTTCTTAGGGCTGGCCCAAAGGATTAGATTTTTATTTAGCTAGCTAGGAACCAATTGGTTGCTTGGAAACGGGACCGACAGTTTATTGTGGGATCCGAACCACATTATATCGAGAAATTAATTTCTAATCACCAGAAATGATGACTATTATAAGCTTCTGTGAATATGATTCTTTTACGCAATTCGAGATCAGGCTGGGAAACCACTGCAGAGAAAATTCATTTTTTTTTCTTCTTTTTTTTTGCCAATGGAGAGAAAACTTTCATAATAGAATGAGTGACTATGCAGCGGTAGAAAGTTTTATTCTTCGCTCTCCCCTTTGTTAAACTTTGCCAGTTTTCAGTAGTAAGCGCAAGCGAGACAATAACGCTAATGGCGAAGGCAAAAAATAAGACATTTTGTAAAAGCTTACCATTTCCGTAGGGAGATCTTTTAGGTGATAATTATTGTCGTTCCTCTTGTTTGTGTATGGAATAATCATAACCCGTATTGGTTACTTCTCTGGGCATTCAAGCGAAGGAGACTTAGGATTGTCCAGTCACTTGGAATAATTTCTTGTACAATATTTCTATTTGGGAATTTACTTATTTAATTGTATCTGAATTTTTGACACTTAAAATATTGACTAGTATGTAACAATGATTGGCTTGAGAGAGAGAGAGAGAGAGAGAGAGAGAGAGAGAGAGCACCGAAATTTTTGAAAGGTTGCCTAAATTACAATAGTTTCATTTCATTATAAACCGTGGTCTTTGGCACCCGCTGTAAAAATTGTGTGTGCGTTATTTCAGCCTATACACCTTTTCATTTTATAAGGGCAGAACCAGGTGTTAGTCTTTCGATTCTCAGGTGTTAGGATTGCCATAGTAGATTCACATCAACCGTGCATTTGACGTCTACGCCAGTTCCTTACGACGCTCCTGATTGGCTGCTGATAAGCCAGTGATAGCGGCTGAAAACTCAGTCTCTCTCGAGAGTTCACATAGGCAGGATGTATGTTCCACCTCTCCTGAAAGACATATACCTCAGGAGAGATGGAACATACATCCTACCAATGTGAACTCTCGAGAGAGACTGAGAGTTTCCATCCCTGTGATTGGATTATCAACAGCCAATCAGGAGCGTCATAAGGGACTGGGCCAGACATCAAATGCACGGCTGATGTGAATCAACTATAGTCCCCTGCCCTTCTCCTGCCTTGGTAGTAGTAATAGTAATAATAATATACTTTATTTCAGCTCAGGGCGATATACATGGAATATACAAAATACAGACAGTAACATACACAATCTAATAGATACATGATACAACATGATACAAAGATGAATAAACGGCACTATCCACACAATAGCTGAGGTAGTATAAGAGATAGTAATCATAATACTGGTAATAACAGTAATAATATTGGAGAGAAAAAAAAATGCATTGAGAGTTATAATAGTTAGTGCACAGATTGTATAACTTGAATTTCAGCTAGAGACCTTAGGTGTTTACAGTGGTCAGGTCCAGATGCCTTTGAAGTTTTTGCAGAACATGTTTAGGAGAGGAATGTTCCACTTGAGGCCAAACATATTCCATGTGGTCTACCGTAATCGACTCACTACTTATTTCACTGACTAGGAACAAGTAATCATTCTCATAACCACTTCATTGCTCAGGATTCAAAACTTGGTTCTCTTGCTGGTGAGGCAATCACATCATGAGAAATTCCCTTGAAAAATGTATGGAAATGCGACTTGTGACCTAATTTGAAGTGGCTTCAAGTACTCCTGAGGATAGTGTCCTATTCCAGACCAAGCACGTTGATTCAATTCCCCATTGAAGAAAAATGAGCAATAACCTTGAACAGAACACTGATGTCAATATAGAGGTTATGTTGAAATAGTTATAGATTTGATAAAGTTCTCTTAATTTGTTGAAAGGAATTATACCGGGGTTCAGTTGCTATGATCAAGAGCAAGTTTCAAACAGTATGAGACACAAAAATACTGATTGAAAGTAATGTAGCTTTTAATTAAGAAATAATGTACAGGAAATATTTGAATTTTCCTGTGTAACAGCCTGCATTGGGAACCCTTTGGTCGTTGCAGTATCCAAGTTAAAACCTAAGAACCATTTCTTTTTGCAATATTTAGCAAGTTGAAACTAAGAATTCTTTCTTTGTTGCAATGTCCAAATTAAAGATTAACTTTGAAGAAATGTCCTTATACTTGAGCACTTCCTGAGATTAGATCATTAGCAAATGCAGTATCTAATTGCTCTGATGTTTTAAGTGATGTAGGTGTTCAACTGTGGTACATGCATTGTTTCATTGCCAGAGATTCTTTGAGAATATTCAGCTGAAAATGTTAAATAAATTATATGGAATGGTATGGGTGGGGTATGGTCGAAAAAGCTAGAATTCTTTTAATCTCAAATTAAATATTCTCTGCCTTAATTACTTTTTCCATATAAAAGTGCCATATGAAACATTCCTCGTTTTTTGTGAACCATTTATATTAGAGTTTTACAAAACGTGGTTTGACAGTTTAGAGCATATGAGTGATAAAAACCGAGTCGGCAAAGTGAGATATATAGTAGGTATACGAGCTGAATTAAAAACCCAATAATGATTATCCTACCGTAGCTTCTAGTATACATATAATTTTTGCTTTTTGTATTTATAAGTAGTTAAGTGTCATTTGCATGCTTGTATGTATATTAATAAAAAAGATGTATTTAGATAAGGGTTTGTGTTGTGTGCGTGTGTCTGTTTGTGTGTGTGTATGTGAGTGTATGAGAGAGAGAGAGAGAGAGAGAGAGAGAGAGAGAGAGATGAGCCATCTTTGTGTACGTAAACGTATGGGTTAAGTATTTTCTGCTTCAAAAAATTTTATTAACATATGTTCACGTAGCTTGGTCTGTTCAACAATGGGATTTCCGTACATAGTATATCTGTGCCGGAATAGTGTTTGTCATGGGTCACTAAGTGTTAACTGCAACCAGGAACAAGGAAAAACTTATGTTGAGAGCAGGAAGTTAATGGCAATTGAATGTGTTCGATGCATTAAGGTTTTTTATTTTCTCGCCTGAAATGTGCTGGTACCCGAAACGTACTACATCCATCTCTCAAAAATTTACTAATACTTAAGTGATGTTTAGATAAACCACATAAGAAAACACCGAGCTGTTATTTTTATACATACATCGACATATTAACATTTTATATGTACGTTTCTCATCCCTTTCAGTTCGTATTACTTCCCATATAGTTTGAAAGCAATTCATTTAAACAGGTTTTTTTTTTGGCATTGATGAGAATCTTCTATTGCCAAAAATTCAGAAATTTAGGAATGAGCCCTGCTACAAGAGTGATTCAAATATGAATTCGTTTGAAAATCAACCTACCTCTGGCGGTCTTCCTCATGCTTCTTTACTTAGAAGTATAGCTCCACGTTAGACGAGTAGTTTACGTGCTCGCTTACCGATTTGGTAGTCACGAGTTCGACTCCCCGCTAGTTGGTTCCTAGCCACGTAAAAACATCTAAGCCCTCGGGCCAGCCCTACGAGAGCTGTTAATCATCTCAATGGTCTGGTTCAAATAAAAATGTACTTAACGTTTTATTTTGAAGTGTTGACTTCAACAGTTTCTGCGTCATTTCTCTCTCTGATCGATAAATTTCGAAGTTATGGGCACTTTTCAAATGTCCTGGTAAATTTTGGCCCTCTGTAAAATGATGAAGATTTTACTCCACTTTTTAATGCGGAATAATAATTGTCTAAGGTATTTGTGAGTGCCGTTTCCAATAAACCTTATTGATCATGATCTTCTATTATCGTACCTTACCAATAGGTCAAATGACAATATTTTAAAATACTTGATATACCATATTTTCATATACTTTATTTCTTTTTTTTTATGTCAAATATACATGTGTAATTAGAATCAGAATAGTTTTGTACCGATAGAACATATGTAGATGCCCTACTTATGGTAAATTTCCACTCCTTTATTTACATTTTGTAGTCTGAAGACTTATCATTATCACTAATGATCTTTACACCTTCGGAGTGTATTCGTATTTAATTCATGCCTATCGAGCATTCATATGATTAAGGCAATGTAAACCCCTGTCCCATTTCTTTTGAGGCAACAAATCCTTCACTGTACAAAGTCTCCTATTTTCCCCCTCTAGTGCCGTCAGTGCACCGCACGAGGTGCACTGTAGGCATTACTAAAAGTTCTTTGCATCGTCCCTTCGGCCCCTAACTGCAACCCCTTTCACTTCTGTTACTGCACCGCCATTCATATTCTCTTTCTCCCATCCACACACTGCTAACAATTATTTCTTAGTGCAACTGTAAGGTTTTCCTCCTCTTACACCTTTCGATCTTACCTACTCTCAATATCCTTTCCAGCGCTGAATGACCTCATCGGTCCCAGTGCTTGGTCTTTGGCCCAAAGTCTGTATTCCATTCCACCATCTTACCAGAACACGTAACATCTGGCTGAACCTGCTGCTTTTATAATGTTGGAGAAGAATGGGCGTTGTAAGATATGGCAGGGGAATTTAATATTTAGGACCCCCTTTTTTATGAGCTTCGTATATACTTCTGAGTGTTAGGCAAGGTCAGTAAATTTGGCAGTTACGATAGGATATAATGTATGGTTAACAGATGCTTTTTAATCCCTCCGGGAGAAGAGATTGTAATGGAAATGTTCTCATGATTTATGTATTCTGTTACGATTCAATACACTGACAATATATGGTATATATAATATTCGTTATAATATCATTGGCCATACAAGGACGAGGTAATTTTTTGAGAATTTCCAAGGTTCTTTCGCCCCATCTGTTTAGTGGCAGGGAAATTCGTTGATGTACGACTCTCGCTTTATATTAAGTCTTAAGCCTGGCCCTCCTCTAACAACAGCCATCGCGTCCGGTGAAACTTATCTGCCGACTTAATTAGGAGAAGAGTTTTCTTAATTAGGTGATTAGTTTACTCCTCCTAGAGCAGCCAACGGTGCTCTCTCTCCCTCTCTTTTGATCCGTTTTATTAATTACATTACCGACGGCCAGAGGGTAAGCTAATCATCTCGATATTATTTTGGGTAAAATCTACAAAATGTTCGATTATTAATTCGTTTGGTAATGCGAGTATACGCATTACAAAAAACTAGAAATTTCCCAGGAAAGTTCAGTGGATTTTTGTGGTAATATCTTGCAGGAATAAAGGCGAAAATACCGCTGGATTCTTTTAGGAAACATTCTTTGTTGTTGAGGAATGCTTTAATACACAAGGCAAGTTTCTTCCGAAAAAAAAGGGGAGTGAATATTTATTCGCTGCTGGCATGTTTAAATGGGTTACTTGTATATACTTCTGTACTTATTCGTCAAGATAAGACCGAAAAAAGATCAATAATTTGCAACTACATCAAACCTATCAAGTATACATTACGTTCATTACTTATTCAAGTTTAGTATTTTCAGAATTATATTGGTAATGCTATACGTAATCGGAAGTTTGCGAATTGGTTTGAGTTGCGTACAATTTTCCCAGCACGTTATTTCTGACATCCCGTCGGTAATGCGATCATAGAGGGTACAGTTATATCTCTTCAAGAATATAAACTACCTGTTTTTTTTTTATACCGGTGACGATGGTATAAATGATTCGGATGAGTGTGTGTGTGTGTGTTGTGTGTGGGTTGGAGAGGAGAGAGAGAGAGAGAGAGAGAGAGAGAGAGAGAGAGAGAGAGAGAGAGAGAGAGCGCACATATGCTTACGATGAAGATAGAAAGGGGAGAAGTTTGTTACTGATACTGAAGTTGCAATATTTACATATACTGTTGAGGAGGTCGAGTCTAACAAACATCCTGTAACAGAGAAAAAGGTTACAGTACAGGACCTTGCCTGACCATTATCTGCGTCAAAGTCTAGGAGCTTCTTTTCAGCGTTGTGCAACGGAAGTTCTACATAAAAAAGAATGGTGCAATGTCAAGAATTTAATGTAGGCTTTGCATAAAGTACACCAGCACCCAGTAGACATGCACCTCCTCTTAATACTGTCAGTGAACGTATTATTTTTTATTGTTAAATCAAATTATAAATGATAAATGTTGGAAAAATGGGCGACATAGTGTTAATGGCGACAAATCGTCATATCTTCTTCGATATATCAAGAACTTCGATACGTTCACGCAAATTCATCAGAATCCATACATCCATTTTCAAATCATTTTATGAATACGTGAACACGTCAGCGGGTAAAAACATTAATTATAAGAATGCAGAAAATAAATAAAGATCTCAAAATAAATATCAGGAAAAGGAGGGAGAATTAATTTCTCAGTGGGGCGGAAGCGAGCCGAGACATACACTAAAGCCTATTTCATTGGTAAGATGAAAAGCTTTTAAATCAGTGTTGTGAGTGGAGGCCGACTGAATGTAGACCATTTTGCGTAAGGGATAATGATTTCTGAACTGCATTATAGTGAGTTCTATTTCTTGGAATACTAATAGTACTTGGATATGCACTAAAAATTTCAGAAATACCAAAAGGGTTTATCAGTAAGTAGTAAGTTCGATCACATATTTTCTATTGATACTGAAGATGGGCAGTAATTGATTTCCTAAGAGTAACAACAGGAACTCTCTAGAAACCAAAAAACGTTTGAGCACTGTTTTAAGACATTATTTTCTCACGTGTTGTAAAAACTGGAGAAAGCTTCATTTTTTTTTTATTCAGTGTTATGATGTCTCACATTCGCAATAACAGGGTAGCGGGTTAACGTGTTTTCCAGGACAGTGATGTCCTGATAAATATTGAGAGTCGTCTAAGAAACAGTATTACAATCTGTAGATGCTTCACATATTAATATTTTTTAGGAACCTAAGAAGGTCCATTCGTTTATTATTCAGGGAACGATTTGATGTCATATACGAGTTTGACTGGTATTAATAATTTGGCATGATATCATTAAGATTGTGTGGATGCCTGTGTTTCGATATGAATTTGTGTGTTATGATTAATGGGAAAAGTTGTTTTAATTATTTTGTAGTTATTTGGTTTGTATTTAGTTTATTATATATATATATATATATATATATATATATATATATATATATATATTATGTAGAACCCATAATATGATTATATTTTATTTGGCTGTGAGGTTTTCAGAGTAATTTTCAGCTCAAAGAAGACAAAATTGTTGTTAGAACGTATTCGTCTTATCACATCGAAATACTTGTATTATCAGCAGCAATGATAAGAGAACTTTTGCAATAGTTTTAGAAAGTAAGAAATCGATCCACGACAGCACCGTCATATTACCCTTCCTCTCCTAAAAAGAAAAGTCCAACTGAAGAACACCTCTAAAAGACACTTGAAGCTATTCATTAAAACAGCAGCGGCAGCGTATTAAAAAGTAGCATGAGCTGCCAGCGACAGGGAAAGGACGTTATCAGCAGCAACCGAGTTACGTGAATCTCCTTAAGACAATGGAAAGAGACAGGGCGCCTTAAGCTCTCTGTCATCGCTCCATTATGTCAAGCTGATGGGGTGGACAAAACCTAGGAGGGACTACTGCAGTGGGTTGCGTGGCTGCCATAGGAGTGGGAGAAAAGTGGCTTTTGTGGTTGGATGGACGGATGGTACAGGAGGATAGGAATGGATGACAGCAGGATTGGCGTTGGAGATAAGAGCTTCTCTGTTAACTAAGAGAGCCGGTTCCAGAGAGAATGTCCCCCCCCTACCAGGTGTAATTCCTCTTTTCCAGTCTTAAAAATACTTCCGTGGGAAGTCTTAACTGACATCTCTAATAAACGGATCGGTTTGGGAGGAGTAGGCGGTGATACTCTTCAGAAAAGTGTTTCTCCTCCAGGTACCGGTATGACGCACCTCCCTTCCTTCGTACTTTAATCATCCATTGTTTTTGTGTGGATATATTCAGTTTTTATTATTAATGTCCTTGTGTGGTTAGTTATTTTCATTTCCTTTCTGTTGTTAATTATTTTAACTTAGTTCCTATTGTTTTTTTAACTACTTTCTGTTATTAATTAATGAACACTTTTAATTATTTTAAAGTTGTCCAATAAGTTCACTTCGTGCGGTGCACTGTAGGCATCACTTAAGGTTCTTTGCAGCGTGCCTTCGGCTCCTAGCTGCAACCCTTTCCATTTCTCTTACTGTACCTCCTTTCATATTCTCCTTCTTCCGTCTTACTTTCCACCCTCTCCTAACAGTTGATTATTTGTGCAATTGCTAGATTTTCCTTCTGTTAGACCTCTCAAACCTTTTACTGTAAATTTCCGTTTCAGCGCAGAATGACATTATAATTCCCAGTTCTTGGCTTTTGACGTAAATTCTGTATTCAGTTCTCATTGTTCACTCATTTTCATTCAGTATTTGAATTCCTGCCCAACCATTTGGTGCTATTGTGACCGTTCTTCTCCATTCCTTTAGAGTATCGGAAGAGACTCGGAGAAATTCCAGAGCTAAGATCTAAGAAACAAAAGGCTTTTAGACTACTTTGTGCTGGACAGTTCTGCAGTTCTTAGTGCCCTACAGCTCCTTTTCTTGAGCCAAGCATTTAAAATGTATATCCTTGTTTCTATTATTAACATAGAAGTGAGAAGTTCTATAGAATTTAAAGACGAGGCTTTCAAGCTGGAAAAAAAAATTAACAGACAGTATGATGATATTATATGACGATATAGATTAAAACATTTATTTCAGTATACTAGGAAATATGCTTGATTTCATCCTGAAAACGATCGCACAGTCATCTGAATCCGTGTGCCAAATCAACCATCTCGCTACGTCTCTAATTATATAACAACATACCGAAGTGTATGACCGAAGTTTTGAATCGAGTTTACATGTATTTTTCACCAGTATAGCCATTACTCTCAACAAAACGTATTCCAACAAACGCACGTTACCGTTACTGTAAATGTGTGAAATCCAGGGATTTTTGAAATAGCAACACTCTTAGGAACATGGCGAAACAGTTATTCATCTACACTGTTTCGCTAAACGCGGCGAAACAGTGTAGGCGAATCACAGCTTCGCCATGTTTAGTTATACCCCTCGGGGATCAAATATATCTGAGTGAATTGGTCATTACTAGGGAATTTACTGTAACACACACGCAGACATACTTAGATACATACACACACAGACACACACATATACGTAATACACATACATACATACATATACACATACACACACAGAAAGACTTGGAACTTCCAAAGATATGCATCCCGAACTTCTGGGAACTAATTTAACATCACAGTACTTTCCCATATCTTTGTTCTTAAACTTTCCTCTTGAGTTAGTCTGAGGTCTGAAGAAGTTGCTGTGAGCTTGTATTGCTGCGATTCGTTTCGGAATACCTATGAGCTATGCCATTTGGTATCCTTCGTATTGGTAGTTTGTCCGTTTGAATATGGTGAGTGTAAAATACTTTTAAAAATCACAGTGTAGTTTCTTTTAGCCCGTTTGCACTTGGAGAACACAAAGAGCAGGTTATTGTGAATTTTATTTTTTTACTACTTATTTTATCAGGAATGGTCCATGACTGAGTAAATTGGGTCAGTTTCTTGTAAGATTAGGCTCCACCACTTGATGAATTATTCATATAATTAATCAGATATTTGATTGGGACATTACATTGATATCAGTTCTAAGGAGTCCACAATAATAAAAAATGTAAAGTTTGTGTATATTTTAAAAAAATTTGTAAACTTTCGAACCCTTCCCTGGGTTCATCTTCAGTCCAAAAGTGTTTTTAAATTATATACAAACTCTTAGATTTTTTTTATTATTATTGTGGACTCCTTAGAACAGGATATATATTCTGGTGATAGAGCGTTTTCCCCAACATATCAGTCGTAGCATTTTCAGATATAACTTTGCAAGTATAACCTGCGTAACTAAGCAAAGGTTAATAAAGAACTTTTTTGTCAATTTCCTTAATGTTTGTCTCTCACACTATTATTGTTATTCTGTGAGTATTAGTCTTTACAGTGTATCAAGTCGCGGAAAGGGTGGTGATACGTTTCACCTCTTGCTTATTGGCTTTATTCATGTCTTTTAAAATCACACGCCAATGTCGCCTCACCCAGTTTGATAATTGCGAATCTATTGGGCACTTTGGTTACCGTTCATTTCCCTAAGTATGTTAGTATCAGGTTTTCTTTTTGTGTCTTGAGTTTCTCCATTATATGAAAATCCATTCGCGTGGTCACTGATATTTTGGTTTTATAACGTTGTAAAACAGAGCAAAGTTAATGTAGCTCACAAATACGTTTAAATGTAAGAATCATGCTGTGATTTCCTCAGTTTTCTAATTATCTAATGCTGTACATCGCGTGTGATTGAATGCAGTTTTTACTTGTTAAAAAAAGTCTGGTGTTGCAGTTTGTAGTTATCGAAATGTTTCTAAACTTAACAATGGAAGATTCATACTGGTGTTGTTCCTACTGGTTCTGCTATACTTCAGTGGAGCATTTTTCAGATTCCAAGGGTATTATAAATATTGCTCATACGGTAGTTAAGAGTGACCAGCCTTCTTGTGATGCGCTCTTATAACAGTTTAATCTTCATTAAACACACACATGAAAAAGCATGATAGAAAGTTCGTGTATATATGTTTCCTGGGTTTAGGGGCTGTATCCGTGCGTGAGTGTTTGTGCTTATATGGAGTATTCTCAATCGTAAAATTTAAAAATATTAATTAATAGGATCGCTACCCAGTAAGGGGGGGGGATAGCGCTGTCAGTGCACCACACTCGGTGCACTGTAGGCGTTACTTAAGGTTCTTTGCAGCGTCCCTTCGGCCCCTAGCTGCATCCCTTTCATTCCTATTATTGTAGCCCCTTCATTTCTATTCTCTTCATTCCATCTTGCTATCCACCCTCTCCAAACAATTGTTTCTCATTGCAACTGGGAGAGTTGACTCCTTTTACACCTTTCAATTTTCCTTTCAGCGCTTGGTCTTTGGCCAAAATTCAATATTATGTTTCTATTCCTATATTTTGATTTGATTTACATAGATTTTTGGCATTATGCCAAGCACTGGGGCAACTAAGGCCATTCAGCGGTGAAACGGAAATTGATAGTAAAAGTTTTGAAAGGTGTAACAGAAGGAAAACCTCGCAGTTGCACTATGAAACAATTGTTAGGAGAGGGTGAACATTAAGATGAAAGAAAGAGAATATGAACGGAGGTACAGTAAAAGGAATGAAAATAGTTGCAGCTAGGGGCCGAAGGTACGCTGCAAAGAACCTTAAGTAATGCCGACATTGCATCAAATGAGGTGCACTGGGGGCACTGCCCTCCTACGGGGCTGTTCCTTTAGGATCGATGTATTCCGTAAAATGGGGGCTGGAGGTGAAGCATAGCTTGGTGGGATTTCACGATATTATACTAGAGTGAGGTTACAAGACCAGCAGCCTCTTGGGTATCACACTCGTCAGGATAGACAGAAGGTTTCATGAGCCATCTTTCTCATAATGGGGTCGTTGACCTGACTGGGGATATGACACATCTGGTTGGGAGATCAAAGCCAGTTATGATCTCGAGGAAGTTTTCTCCATGTAAGGGGCAAGTCTCTTGAGTAAAGACAGGGAAGGGTTGTATTCTTGTAAAATCAAATGAAAAATTTTAAAGATGATTTGCTTATTTCCTAGATATACAATCCAAATATTTTATCAAAAAGATCGCCTTTATAAAGGCTTCGGGTTTGTATATCCAGTAAAACGCAAACTATTTTTAAAATCTGTCGTATTACATTTTAATACTATACTCGTGGGAATGCACCATAAAACCGCAGAAATTCCGAATCAACATTGTATATTCAAACTCTTGGCTTCTTGACTTATGGGTTGATACATTGCCCCAGATAGGGGTTGTTTGATTAAAACCACGCTTTTGATGCAGTTGGTGCGGTTTTTTGTTGTAAAATTTTCATATTTAGTTAGGGAGGATAAATGCTGTTTTCTATGCACACCCTAGTTAGAGGAATTAGGTCCGTAATCCTGGTCGAGGAAATTTATGGGCATGCTTCGCTCCGATACCATTTTCCCCTTGCTGGCCTAAAGTGTGGAGTAAAAACTTGGTAGTTAGTTGTCTGCAGTAGTCACAGTAGGGGCAAAAATGGGTTTAGGACAAGGAATCTCATTCCACAAGATTTGTTGATAGCAAGAAGTCCAAAACTGTCTTTAGCCTCCACCCTCAAGTAGGAAAAGCCGCAAGATGTGAACACTTTCTAAAGGAAAAACGTTTCCATAGTAACACGGATAGTCTAAGAGAACTTGTAGGTTGGACTAGTGTCTCAAAAAAATTGTAGAACAAGATGATACATTATGCATAAGTACCATGCGATATCAAAATTAAATATTGCTGCCAGTATTGATAGGATAGGCGCATTTATAAAGAGAATGAATGAGGAGGTAAATACAAATATCAATTTACATAATGTGCAATGAGAGAGAGAGAGAGAGAGAGAGAGAGAGAGAGAGAGAGAGAGAGAGAGACTGTCCCCATGCAAATAGGTATTCACATTTCCCGTGATCACTTGGATTGATCAAGTCAGTTTCTGGTCTTATGAAGGGAAGTCGCAGATGGCGAAGTTCTTATCCTCAACACAGCTCGCAAATGATGCTAATCAGCTATTTGGGGACGACTCTGGCTCCGTGTGTGTGTTGTGGATCTATAGAGGAGATAAATTACTCTCTTCCCTGGGGCTTTAGTCGTCCTGTTCGTTAGAAGATGGAGCTAATCATCCCCCCGGGTCTTAATTGTTCTGGAAAAAAAAAAAAAAAAAAAAAACAGCGTTCTCTTTCTCTTTGGAAAATAGGGAATCGCCTTTTGCGCATGCGTACTTTTTGCCCGCATTTTTATGGAAGGTGGGTGGGATGGAGTGTTGGGGTGGGGGTGGTGGGTTGTTTGGGAGCAAGGAGGTTGTTTGGAAGGGCGATTCTGGGCCGCGGACGGTTTCCTTTCCTTTTCCTCTCCAATTATTCGGCGTCCACCTCACTTTCTCATAATCATCTCAGCTGCGTTATCTACCCAAAGTTAAGGGACTCATTATCGCTAATGGCAATAAACTTATACCTCGCGAGCTGCAAAGCCTTCCGGAATTTCGCTCGAGTCTACATCATTAGATTATCTTCTTTCCCGCTGGTATTTTTTGCTTATTTTTGTTTACGCCGAAGGTGTTTTAAATAAGAGGATGCTAACTTCGGTTTTCTGTCTGGTATTTTTGAGAATCAGTGGGGGATTCCAAGAAATAGTTCGTTAGTTCACATATTTTTCGGAATGGTACTCTCAGTGGTTACGTGTTTTCTGTTGATTATTTTAGGATTTCAAGAATTCGTATTGTTATATTTTTAGAATTCTTTAAAAACATAATTTCAGGGTTTTTAGTTTCAAGGAATTGAATAGTATATAAAGATTCTTTTGACATGTCAGCTCTTCAGTCTACCTCGTCCTCGGCTTTCTCTCTCTCTCTTTCTCTCTCTCTCTCTCTCTCTCTCTCTCTCTCTCTCTCTCTGGTTTACTTCTGATCACAACTGAGGTAAATCAATTTAATCATCTCAAATGCTATTGATTTTTAATTATGCCTAAGTTGGGGGTTTAAGTGTATATTTTGCCTGTAGTGTTATGTTAATAAGCGTTATTTGCTTTGGAAGTAACTTCTGTACAGACAAACGTGTTATTGTCTGCGTAAACTTGTGTTATTGTCTGCGTAATGATGGAAAACTTTATCCTTTTATTCCTTATTTATATTACTACGAACATGTAAACTTGTGGTTCTTTTCTCCATTAGGAAAGATTGTTTGAAAATGCTTGGTTTTTTTTTATTGTTTTTCTGCAAAATTAAAAACGATGTTTTTGGATGATTCTGAAAATTTCCATAGTTCAGACGACGGTATTCTCCATCCTGTATATAATACACTTGTTTTAATGATTTAACTAGCCTTTTTTTTATTTTGTTAACCATTCTTAGTGAAATGCGAAATGTAAAGAAATGTTTGGAATTGAATCCAGGTAGATATGGAAAATAGACCACATTTAACAGATCCCAGAAACTGGAAGGGTACACATTCATTATTTTCAATTCTGTTCTCTCTCTCTCTCTCTCTCTCTCTCTCTCTCTCTCTCTCTCTCTGTTTCGGTGATCTTCATTCAGATTGAATTATTAAGATTCGATCGCATTGAGGCATGAAGCATGAGACTTGATCTCATGGAATTTGAATGAGGTCTCATTAGCGCGGCCAGTACTCGGTCGATATACATAATCACTTCATTTGACAATTTAATTTGCTCACTCTCAAAAGGAAAATCTCTGATTAGGTTAAGTGAACGAAGGGTCTGTAAATCCAGATATACCAGTTCCTCCAAGTTTGTATTTTAGTTTTGCTTGTTGAGTGTTCGGCTTGAAGAACTGTCATTGCAGTCGAAATCGTATTGCGCGTCAGCAGTGAAAAATGGCCGTTCCTGAGGAAGTGTGCAGATATTGCACCTAATATGATTCCATTTAAATTTAATCACCATATTATTTTAAACATAGCTGTGGACAGGACATTATATGCAGTGCGGTTGTCCAGTGCGTATTTTATTTACATACATGCATATACGTCCTAATGTATTCTCTTCCCGAAATCATGAAGACACTGCAGTTACTGTATTTGCTCGAGACGTTATTTGGTTATTTTTTTTATTTATGTTTGGTTTCCTGACATCATTTAGGCACTAAGTTATTAACATTGTAGGTCACTTCCGCAAGATACTTTTATTCCAACACCTAAATTTGGTGAAGCTTTTAGTCGATAATATTTATCATTAAATTATGGGTTATGACAGATCGAATGTAATTGTTTACTTCGTCTCCCGTGAATCTCGTTATTTAAGTTAGTTTTGAATACTCAATATAATTTTGAAATCGTATAGTGTTTGTTTTTAGAGCTTTCGAGTAGGGAATCGCGATTATAAGATTGATTTCTGTTGCCTCTCAGAATGGAAATAGATATTAAGGGGTAATTATTATGCTTTTCCCTTCTTTGCTTATTGTTGAATAACAACAAAAAGATGGCCAAATTGGATTTAAGTCAAATGAACACTACTTTTTAAATAAATGTTGCGGTAAAGCACCATGCTTAACCTATACCCGAATTGCAAAAGCAGAAGCAAAGCAACACAGCCCCTTTAAACGGAAAAAAAGAGCCCTCGAACGTTTTACACATTGCCAGAATTGATGCAACATGCTTCCCTGCAAGCGAGAAGAATGCATGAGGAGGAGGAGAGGAGGAGGAGGAGGAGGAGGAGGGGGAGGAGGACATTACCCATTCAATCGACTCTCCATTGATTCTACGGGGGAAACACTAATGTTATGGCGAGCGTGAATGGATCCGAATAAATGTTATGCAATTGAGGGGAAATCCAACCCCTTCGATGCCGCAGAGAGGGAGAGAGAGGATCGTATTCAGTCCCATTACGAACTCCCCTTCGGATCCGTCTGATAGAACACGTCGTTTCTGTGATAGCGTTTAATGAGATGATTCGAAGCAAAAAGATAAAGAACGAGGGGAAAAAATAAGCGACGTGTAACTGTTGCGTCTCTTACCTTGGAGGGGGGAAAAGAAGCATGAAACGGTGTTCATTTTGGAGGCGACGGCGCTTTTTGTTTGTGCTTCTAACGAGATGGATGGACATTTCATTTTGATTTGCGGTGTGGTGTGGAACAACCGAGTAAGCGTCCGGAGAAAGTGATATTCAGTGGCTTAAATGAACATGCTTTTTAAAGTTCACTTTTCGTGTCAGCTTGAATGTACCAGTGATAATATTGGGTCGTCGTTAATTAACGTGTGACGCGTGCAAATGAACCCTTTCTTGTGAACTTATTGCAGTATATGTTCTAACCTATCTTTTACGATATGTATTCATATGTATCTTGAAACATGCTAATATGGATGTCTGTGTATATATATATATATATATATATATATATATATATATATATATATATATATATATATATATATATATATATATATACATATAATTTACACACACAACTGTGTGTATACATATGTATATACCTAAGTTTTCTTTTTAAAGCAATAGTTTACAGATAATAAAGTTCGCGTTTAGATTCTGTTCTCCAAACTTCGGTCAGTCGGCCAGTACTGGATACCTGTATCTTGGTCCGAACTTTAGGACAGTAATTAACGTAGCTACGTAGGATCGGTACCTCGCCTCGATCCTATCATATATTGCTATTATTTTGGTTTGTGTAGGGGTACTAGTATGTGTATTAACATACAGGCTGGAGAAGTTGGGGCTCAAAACTTTTATTTAGCCCAGGCCTGATGGAGATATTAAAAATGAAAGCGGTATACTCGTATAGGGGAAAGGAATCGGAGAACATCATAGATTTTTTACGTTGGACATAACATTAGGTTTGGTAAATTTGGAAAGGTCAGTTCCAGTGCAAATAGCATGGTCCAGTTGGTAAACGAAGAAAAAATAAATGTGGAGGGTTGCAATGTTGACAAGAGTTTGGGTTGCGGAAGACCTAGGCTGGAGAATTGTTAATAAAAAAGTAAAAAGGGGAGGGATTCATTACGGACCCTGGAGGAACTCCACAGGAAAATGTTTAACGGATAGCTTACTCAGTCACCAACAGCAAACTATTGGTTGCTCCTTAATTGTGTTCATCCATTTCTACATTTTTTTAGCTAAAGGAACCGTTATGTATATATTTACCACTGCATTTGTCTCAAGGGTAGATTGGATGGCCTGCATGAGATAAAAAAAACGTTTAGGGAATAATTAATGAGATTTTGCTTTAAAGAACCTTTTGAGATAGCATTACAGGGAAGCATTTGTCTCAAGGGTAGATTGGATGGCCTGCATGAGATAAAAAAACGTTTAAAGGAAGCATTCACCGGAGAGAGAAAGAGAGAGAGAGAGACAGAGAGAGAGAGAGAGAGAGACAGAGAGAGAGAGAGAGAGAGAAATTATGAATTTTTATTAAGATAACGGAAATTTAGAACACGGTCAGAATGCCCTAAAATGGTACCTCCTCCTGTACAGAAAAAAAATAAGGTTGCAGAAATGTCACTTGATATAAAAAAAAGATATGTCAGTTAATTGGAGGTGAAGGAGTATTTACTTGTGTGCGTCATCTTTAATAAAGGGCACAGTGTTGCAAAGCTTATGCTTTCGAATTTTCATTCCAGATTTGACGAAATCGTAACCAGTAAGGTATTGTTGAATTAATTCAGTAATAATTTCATTAGGCAGTAATCTTCTCCTAGTCTGCCGATTTATCCATGACTAAAGCATTTTTTTTACCTTGAATTGTCTCTGATGCAGTCTAGAATAATGTTACAGCGAGAAACTTAAATTATGGAAGCAGTTTTGTGTGCGGTAAAAAAATCTAACCTGTCGTCATGTTAGCTAGAGAATACTAGGGATCGTCATTGAATAATAATGGTTGTAAGTGACTTTCTTATATTTCCTATGCTATCCAGACTTGGACTGAGAATTGTTGAATTGCGTATAGAATTTCGGCCAGCGGCCAAGCACTGGGACCTATAAAGTCATTCAGCGCTGAAACGAAAATTGATTCTGAAAGGTTTGAAAGTGTAACGGAGGAAAACCTTGCAGTTGCACTAAGAATCAATTGTTAGGAGAGGGTGAAAAGTAAGGTGGAAGAAAGAGGATATGAAAGAAGGTACAGTTAAAGGAACGAAAGGGGTTGCAGCTAGGGACCGAAGGCACGTTGCAAAGAACCTTTAGTAATCCTACAATACACTGCATGAGGTCCACTGGCGGCACTACCCGCCTATGGGGGACAGATCATTGTATATGATCGCATATGAATATGGACAATTCATATTTCGAACTCAGCAAGAAATACTCTTTAATTTCGATCGATCAAAGTATCGTTCCGTTTACTTTATGAAGTTGTCTCATTTTCAGTAATGGCCTGATTGAATCAAAGAAAAGATGAGCAATAAGCATATTCTTCTAACAAAAAAGCATATTCTTCTTAGGTCAACAGTGACGATAGAAGTGACTCTTCCTCATTGCCTAACTAGTCACACGGGTTCCCTAAGATAACTTTCGTCACCAAATTGTGAACCCTAACGATGGGTAGATTGTGAATGAGGTCAACACTCTTGTTAGGCTTAAGAATGTTTGTATTACTGAATGAGAGTGGAAGATAAGGAAAAGGTTTAAATTTCCTTGGTTCTTGCCAAAGGTGACCAAGGGCAACATAATTAGGTTGTAGTAGTGGTTCGTATAATTCTAGCTTATTTCATTATTGGCAGGGAGAAGAATGCTTGATGTTAAATTTCTATGAAATTATAAGTTATACATGAGAGATGATAAATGCAAATGTGTGCGCATTACCTAAAAAAAATATTTATCCATCGTCTAGATTACTTTAGTGGTTTAAGACTGCGTTG
>NC_087205.1:79727656-79787656 GCF_015104395.2 Macrobrachium nipponense
TGCAAAATACTAATGCGTATCCACAGGTTTTCAGAATTGTTAGTCATTCGAGTATCTTTATCATAAGGACAAAAATGAACGTTACAGCCCCTTTGCATATTTTTAACAGTATTATAACGACATAAAGTTGTCTTCAATGGTCATAAGTCAGTAAAGACGATAGACACAATTCAAGAGGAAAACTAAATACTATTTTTTTAAACTGGCATAGTAGGATGTTGCTTGACCCATTTTAGGGGAAAAGTAACTCAATACTGACATTGCTCGTATATATTCTGATCTCTCTCTCTCCTCTCTCTCTGAGCACACATTTATTCAGTCACCTCTTTCCTTACTTCATGAAAACAAGACGAAATGACATCAGTCAATGCAAAGTTGTTGCTCTGCGTTTTTCGGGAGCAGGGAAATGTCTCTCTATTTAGTGCTATCGGGAACTTCGTTTGTTGCCTTTTGTGCGGCCACAGATTTGGAGAGTAAAGTTATTTGCGTCTCCTTTCGATTTTATGTCCGCGACGAATCACCTTTTTACCTTAAAGGCAAATAGCGTGAACTATTTTATTGATGTACGAGCAAAGGGAAAGAAATAAGAAAGAAACAGATAGAGCTGAAGGGAGAAGAAAAGAAAAATCGTTTGCTATCAAATGAGGGGAAGGGAAAATGACAGGTGAATGCGTTCCAGAATTAAACAACTGTAGATTGAGAGAGAGAGAGAGAGAGAGAGAGAGAGAGAGAGAGAGAGAGAGAGAGAGAGAGAGAGAGAGAGAGAGAGAGAGATTCTCATATATCAAGCAAAGGGAAATGATTTATTTCAAAGCAAAATTCCTGAAGGGATATTTGTGAAGGGGCTGAACTTTTATTTTCTAGGAAAGATAAATGTACAACAAATAAGTGGTAAATAATATAACATATTGGAACCTCCCCGATATCAGTAATGGTGAGGAGTAAAAGAGAATAGAAATTTAGTAGAAATTGTATAAAACATATCAGTAACGTTTCACCTAAATTATCATTGAATATCGAATGATTAATGCGACAACTGAGGGGAAAATCGCCCTGTTAAGCCCGTGTTTTCTGCGGAAGTAATATATCTCTGAGTATTCCTGCTTTACAATTTCCACAATTCTTAGAGAGGAAGTTTGCGGTTGCACTTGTATACACTGTATATATATATATAGTATATATATATATATATATGATATATAATATATAATGGTAGTATATATATATATATAATGTATGTATGTCTGTCTTGGTGGGAATTCCAATGGGCACCATGAGAGTTGGAAGACTCAGCCATATTGAAAAGGGAGATGAGAGGATATTTATGGAAGATAAAGAAAAAGGAAGATACGAGTGGTAGGATTTCACAGAGGCCCTTTACGTCCTGGTGTGAAAGGCTATGATATATATATATATATATATATATATATTATATATATATATATATATGTGTGTGTATAGATTCTTTAAACTTGGGTAAAAGACTATTTCTTTCCTTGGTTCTAGCTAAATCTTGAACAATATATATATATATATATATATATATATATATATATATATATATATATATATATATATATATATATATATATATATATATATATATACATACATACATACATACATCACACACACACACACACACACACACACATATATATATATATATATATATATATATATTATATATATATATATATGTGTGTGTGTGTGTGTGTGTGTGTGTATATGTATGTATATATATATATATATATATATATATATATATATATATATATATATATATATATATATATATATATATTGTTCAAGATTTAGCTAGAACCAAGGAAAGAAATAGTCTTTTACCCAAGTTTAAAGAATCTATATAAGTTGCCCCTTCAACTTTGGAGGAATCCATTCTCCTGTCTTTTGAAAAAGCTATCTCTTCTCCCATTGGTTCTTGGAATTATCACCTACAGGGACTGAAGGGGGGCTTACTAGGAGAAAGCTTCAAAAGGCCTTAAACCCAGAAGTGGAGCCCTCAGAAGAAGACCAGACCTCGGCGAGGTCAGACCATTGGCCCCTTACCCGATGCTGCTGTCCCCCCCCTTCCTGGGCCTGGCTTTGGGAAGCCCAAGTATATTTTAAAAGTCCATAGTGTCGAGACTTCAAGGGGAAGACAACCAGCATCATTTCTAAGGTACTGTAAGGGAAATTCCATTTCAACCAAGGAATTGTTTTTATCTTTGTCTGTATTTCATTTCCCTTTTCCAAGGCGACTTGTGCAGTGTTTCATTCCCTCTCGCCATCTGGGCTCAATTCTGTCATTACTCCCCTGTGATACTAGTAATATTCCCCTAGCGAATTTAAGCCAAGAAATAGTTTCTGCTGTGTAAATTTCCCAGTCATTTCATTCCCCCATGAGTGGCCTTTTGATTGACTGCAAATAGTGAGTAAAGTTCGCCTCGTGTGCCCCCTGCCTTATGCCTATGCCCTCTATTTGCAGACAAACGCTGTGCCTGGCTGTGGTAGGACTTGGAAATCCTTCGAAGCTTGCAATTTCGATCCGTTGCGCAATTGTGTTCCTGGACCTCTGTAAATTTATGTAAATATAGTGCTTTTAAAACTAGAGTCCAGCTTTCATGTAAATTCCTCCCTCTTCAGTAACACCGGCCTTATTCCTGAGAAGTTTAGTTTTTTCAACTTTTTTTTTTTTTTTTGTTCAAACCCCCTCGTCCTCTAGTCAAGGCCTAAATTTTCAATGTAATTGTATTTTCTGGGAGGAGACGAGGTGGAATTTTGAATATTGGCGACCTAAGACCACAATTTCGTAGTAGCGATTGTTAATCTAAAATCACGAAAGAAACGAATCTGAATTCCTTAATATTTTTATGAGCTAGCTAAAGCAAGGTTTCCAAATTCTCCACAATAGGAATAAGGTAAATTTTATTTTATTTTCTAGTATTTGTGTAAAACTAGGTATTCTAGTTAGGGATATATAAAATCTGACTGCCTCTATAGCGATAGGAAAGAGAACACGTGTAGGTCGATAGACTAAAGCTCGAGAGAGAAAATTTAATGTTATGTGCCATTGCATAAAGAATAGAGATTAAGGAGTAAGTTTCAATAACGAAAATAAATACCATATTTCTTGAATTGCTAGTTAATCGCGAATCCCGCGTTGTAAAAGTATGTTGGTGTGTTATTATTTTTTATGTGAAACGCGCGCTAGCTCTCTCTCTCTCTCTCTCTCTCTCTCTCTCTCGTCTAAACGGGATAGGATCTTGAAATCCTCCGGCCACGTGGCTCGAAACCTATCCGCGATCCCGCTCCATCCATTAACCTCGGATAAGAGGAGTTAATAAGTCAGAAAAGGAAAAACAAAGTGTTAGCGTAAAACATTCGTAACGATAGGATAAAGAAAATTAAAGGTAAACATTTTCTTTTCGTTATTCTCTGTGCAGAAATTAATCAAATAAGGGCAAATACTTTTGCATTTCGAACAAAGGCATATGTAGATTCCAGCCCGGCCTTGAAAGCATCTGTGATTCATTCTTCCCTATCATTTGTCTAGACGGACCGCATGCGGCTTAATTCTGCGGGGTTTTAAGTTCGCGGACAGGAGGGTTTTAGGTTCACGAGAGCGAGGGAAAGGACGGGGGTGGAAAAAATGCAGTGTATTTATAGTGTTAGAGAGGTTATCCTGGGTCTTCTTAGCAAAGCTGGGTTAAAGGGATTTGCGTTGGTAGCAAAGTAAAGAATATATTTTATCAACTTCCCTTCTCCATCCTCGAGACGATATCCGTAAAAAACAAACAAAAGGGAGATCCCATATGCATTTTTATTATCAACTGTATTTGCCACGTCTTTCACGTGAGGATTCAGTGAATTCGTGACCAGATATTTTTTTTTCTTTTCCCCTTTTATTTACAAAACCGTAATTGCGTTAAGGTTCCGCATTTACGTTATTTGCCACACTTTCACGTGAGGTTCCATGAATTTGTGACCAGATTTTTCTTTTATTTACAAAACCGTAATTGCGTTGAGGTTCCGCATTTACATTATTTGCCACGCTTTCACGTGAGGTTCCGTGAATTTGTGACCAGATTTTTCTTTTATTTACAAAACCGTAACTGCGTTGAGATTCCGCATTTACGTTATTTGCCACGCTTTCACGTGAGGTTCCATGAATTTGTGACCAGATTTTTCTTTTATTTACAAAACCGTAATTGCGTTGAGGTTCCGCATTTACATTATTTGCCACGCTTTCACGCGAGGTTCCGTGAATTTGTGACCAGATTTTTTCTTTTATTTACAAAACCATAATTGCGTTGAGGTTCCGCATTTACCAAAATTTTGTTTGCTACGTTTTCACGTAAGGGTTCCGTGAATTTGTGACCAGATTTTTCTTGTTTTTACAAAACTGTAATTGCGTTGAGGTTCCGCATTTACGACATCTTTGTCACGTTTCACGTTGAGTTTCCGTGAATTTCGTGACAAGATTTTTTTTTCTCTCCCTTTTTACCTTACCAACCCGTACTGGCGGTGAAGTTTCCGCCTCTACGACATCCATTTGCTACCCTTTCACGTGAGGATTCCGTGAATTTTGTGACTGAAATTTTATTTTCCCTTTTACCGTACAAACCCATATTGGCGTCGAATTTCCGCCTCTACAACATCCATTTGCTACCTTTTCACGTGAGGATTCCGTGAATTGCGTGACCAGATTCTTTCGTTTTGTTTTACGAAATTTATTACCAAATCCCTTACCGATGTTGAGTTTTCCGCCGTGCTACGCACCAGTAGTAACTGTGTTTGCAGGGATTTACAGTCATCTTGCCAAGTCTGCGTCGAGCATTTCCGCATACCTTTGGCAACCTTTGCTGATTTTGCAACTGCTTTCCACCCTATTATTCCCAGGCTAGTTTACTAGCGTTTTACGGCTGAGGAGATGGCCAGTAACGCAGCACTGGAGGAGGCTAAGGCCTTCACAGAAGCTGGAAGAGCCCTGGGGCTGGAGGGCGCAAAGCTGATCAATTGGGTGAATGATAAGTTGAAGGAAGCAGCCCAAGAGGGAGCAACCGAACTGGAGAAGGAAAGAGAAGCACAAGAAAGAAGAGAAGCGGCTGAAAGAGAAGCGCAAGAAAGAAGAGAAGCGGCTGAAAGAGAAGTGCAAGAAAAAAGAGAAGTGGCTGAAAGAGAAGCGCAAGAAAAAAGAGAAGTGGCTGAAAGAGAATTTCAAGCTGCTGAAAGGGAGAAAGAAAGGGCACATGAACTGGCTATGGCAGTCCAGAGTGCCACCCTGGCACCCCCGAGTCCCACGCCTCCTGCGCCTTCTCACCTACACAGCATGGGCGGCCTCATTAGGGCTTGGGACGATAACGAACCCGACACCTGGCTCGATCATGTCAAGCAGGTGTTCGGGAACTTCAAACCAACCCCTCAGGAAGTGGCCCTCCTTCTTGGCAAGCATCTCACTGGCAAAGGGCTGACTGCATTCGAGGCCCTTCCCCTGAATGAGCGACACGATCTCGCCCTCGTCCGAGAGGCAATCCTTGGGGCTTATGAATTGACCCCAGACCGGTGGAGGCAAAAATGGAGGACTATGCCCAAGGAGGCTAACCAGACGTGGACAGAGTTGGCAGCCAAGAAGACACCGGCACTCCGTAGGTGGACGAAGGCCTCCAACGCAACATCTGTTGAGGAGGTCTTAGAACTCTTCCAGTTAGAGGACTTTCTTGCCAACGCCCCCCCTGATCTTGCCACCCACTTGGTGGACAAGGCCCCTAAGACTTTTGGAGTGCTGTAAATGGGCAGATGCCTATGACACCCACCATCCATTGCAGAGTTCGTTAAAGAAGAGAATATGTCCTGCTCTACCCCTCACTCCTGCTGCCACCTCTCAGCCTACCCAGCGCCCCAATAACCTTCCTTGGAAACCTGTGTGTGGGCATTGCAACAAACTCCTCCTCCTGTAGTGCCAGGCTCCATCTCTCATGGATGTTGAGCCACGTTCGAGTCCTTCCACTAAGTCAGGAACAGCCTTAGTGCCAGTGCCAAGGCCAGACTCGAGTCTTCCTCCTGGAGCTCAAGTCCCGGTCGCTCTCCCTCTGCTGGTTTGGCCCAACTACCCATGCCGGCAGTCAAGGAAGAGCCAATTCCAATAGGAATCCTCCAGGACACCCATGACCATAGTGGACACTCCACCAATGGTGCGGCCTCGCAGGCCGACCCAAAGTCGGTCCTCTCCACGGGTAAGCCCATCCCGAATACCATTACCTTATCCAATCCCCCTCCATCAGCAGCTAACCGGTCCCGGAGTAATGACTCTGCCGAATCCCCAGTTGTCGCAGCAGCTGGAGCAGAGGCCCCTTCAGAATCTTCAAAGGGCTTGGATCCTCCAAGGTCCCCCATGGCATCGTCAAACCGACCTCGGAGAGGTCGAAGGAAGAAGGGAAAAGGGCGTCGAGGTTTTCCGAAACCTTACGAAAGCCAATAGCCTCTCAGCACTAGTGCCTGGCACAGTGCCATCCTCTTATAGAGAATTCTGACCCTCTCCATCCAGAAGAGAGTGCCAGACTCTGCTACTTCTACTTCTTTCTGTCCCTTTGGTAACTTTCTTCTTTTCCTTTTGTATTGTCTGTAATTAATCTTCCTTGGTTTCCTTTCTTCATATTTACTGCCTTGAGGCATTTGTTGTATATTGTATGCTCTGCTTAGGCAGAGCCAAACTGCCAGCTACCCTGGCCTTGTATAAATTAGAACTTCTTTACGAACTACTGTCGTAAATGTGCCATAATTGGCACCGTGCCCTATTCTAGGCACTTAGAATTCCATTTAACTTGGGAAAATTTTAGCCAGCAAACGTTGCTATAGCTTAGTGATAATTTCGATGCCTGGCTCGTTTATACATTAGTTGGTTAGATGTTCTGATTTAGTGTTATTCCCTAGTCTTTATATTTTGTGAGATTGCCATTGTTTGATCAAATTTACATTTCTTTTCTTGTGTGTGTGTGTATCATATTTATTCCCTATGAAGGATTACTCCATTAATTTTCCCCTTGATAGTGCACTAATGTTAGTGCTGATGTGATTAATACTGTTAGGAGTCGTCTTGTTACGAGACAAAGTAACTTAATGAAACCGTAGGGCCATTAACACACCTGAACGTGTCATATCGATCCACCAGGGTAAACAGATAGGATGTGATGCCGTGAACAACTGAGATAGTAGTATTATGTAGGATGTAACTTACCTGTAGGTTTAATGCCACATATAACCACTCCTTGTTATTCATTGTTATTCTCAGTGTGACGTTATATTTTAAGGGAATTCTTATTTGAATATAGAAAGTTAATCTTTAGTCAAGTCACACTTCATTTTGCTTAATTCTCTGCCTGTCAAGTAAGACTTCATGAATATTATAATTAGTAGATTTTGAATATTTCTTATAAGTCCACTCAAGGGAGAATGGAAAGCTCAGTAATCTATATTGCAATTGGTCCTTGTTTCAAGCTTGTCTTCTCCATTCCAACCCGTACAGGGTTGAAATGTCCTCTAGAATGGGGAGGAGTTCAAGATTTAGCTAGAACCAAGGAAAGAAATAGTCTTTTACCCAAGTTTAAAGAATCTATACGAGTTGCCCCTTCGACTTTGGAGGAATCCATTCTTCTGTCTTTTGAAAAAGCTATCTCTTCTCCCATTGGTGCTTGGAATCATCCCCTACAGGGACTGAAGGCGGGGCTTACTAGGAGAAAGCTTCAAAAGGCCTTGAACCCAGGAGCGGAGCCCTCAAAAGAAGACCAGACCTCAGCCAGGTCAGACCATTGGCCCCTTACCAAACGCCGCTGCCCCCCCACCCCCACTCCTGGGCCTGGCTTTCCCATGTTTTGGGAAGCCCAAGTATATTTTAAAAGTCCATAGTGTCGAGACTTCAAGGAGAAGACAACCAGCATCATTTCTAAGGTACTGTAAAGGAAATTAAATTCCATTTCAACCAGGGAATTGTTTTTATCTTTTCCAAGGCGACTTGTGCAGTGTTTCATTCCCCCTCGCCATCTGGGCTCAATTCTGTAATTACTCCCCTGTGATACTAGTAACATTCCCCTAGTGAATTTAAGCCATGAAATAGTTTCTGCTGTGTAAATTTCCCAGTCATTTCATTCCCCCATGAGTGGCCTTTTGATTGAGAGAAAATAGTGAGTAAAGGTTGCCTCGTGTGCCCCCTGCCTTATGCCTATGCCCTCTATTTGCAGACAGACGCTGTGCCTGGCTGTGGTAGGACTTGGAAATCCTTCGAAGCTTGCAATTTCGATCCGTTGCGCAATTTCCCTAAAAGTGTGGCCAGGCTGCTCCCGCCACGTGTTTGGGTGGACTGAAAGAAGTTCACCTGCCCTTGTGTTCCTGGACCTCTGTAAATTTATGTAAATATAGTGCTTTTAAAACTAGAGACCAGCTTTTATGTAAACTCCTCCCTCTTCAGTAACACCGGCCTTATTCCAGAAAAGTTTAGTTTTTTCATTTTTTTTTTTTCAAGCCCCTCATCCTCTAGTCTCAAACCCCTTGTCCTCTAGTCAAGGCCTAAATTTTCAATGTAATTGTATTTTCTGGGAGGAGACGAGGTGGAATTTTGAATAATATATATATATATATATATATATATATATATATATATATATATATATATATATATATATACACAAACAAATTCATATTTGACATTTGACCATAAATGTGACCTTGACCTAGATCTAATTTGGTGTTTTGCCTTTAGTAGTGGATTACGTGTGCTAAATATTAAGCGACTTTTTATAGTTCAACGATTCAACGGTTTTGGCAATGTCAAATTCTTATATTTCCCCTGACAATGAATTTGACCTTGATCTTACTCTTTACACCGGCTTGAATATATTTATCTTGCCAAATATGAAGTCATGTGAAAAATATATTAGATATGGAGTATGCAATATTTGTGTCTTGATCGCCTCCCACACACGATACAATGGCGTCTGTGAAATTCCACCACTCGCGTCTTTCCCAAGCTTCATCTTCAACAGCTCTCTCTTCACCTGCAGCTTACTTTCTCTTAGTGTTCCTCCAGAAAGGTTTGGGTATTCCAACTCTTCTGGTACCCCCTGGAGTCTTAACTGACGCTCTCATGTACTACAGTCTCCCACGGGTTGTGTATAGGAGCTCGTCCAAAGCAGCTATCTCATTTTCATTACACACACACACACAGACAAACATATATATATATATAATATATATATATATATATATATATATATATAATATATATATATTTATTATATATTATTATATATATATATATAGATTCATATTATATATATTATAATATATATATACATATGTATATATATATATATATATATATATATATATATAATATATATATATATATATATATATATATTATATGACTGGTAAAAGTGTTCTGTAACAAACAGAATTCCATCTAATAAAAGGAGCCCATAAAAAACACCAAAATGTAGAGAGAAAAGTACTATATTTCAGAGAGCTGACTGTCTCTCTCTTCAGGTATATGAATGAGAAAAGTTTACAGAAAAGGTGGTATTTATACCAAGAGATTCGTCCACAAGTAAGCCAATTTAGGTCACCCCCGCTGATAATCTTCCTTTAATCTTCTTAAGTGTTTGGTTGAATGAACACTGCGTCGACGATGTCTGATGTCCAATTCTCTTTTGAGATGTTCATTACCTGCTTTCTCTTTTATTAAGGCCGATTCCATCATTTGACTCTTGTACCGGCAGTTGCTGCTATAAATTACACGTGACATATTCCAGTTTATTCTATGGTTATGTTCATTTATATGATTGAAAATAGCCGAGTTCTGTTGTCCATACCTAACTGACCGTTTGTGTTGTATTAATCTCTGGGGAAGTGATTTACCTGTAAATCCGATGTAAGATTGGTCACAGTCCTGGCATGGGATCTCATATACCCCAGAGTCTTTGGGCGATGTCTTTTGTTGGACGTTAATCAGGGATTTGGCTAAGGTATTTGGGTAGGTAAATGCAAAAGGGTTGGATTTCCCAAGGGTGTGAGTTACTCTCTTAAAATCGTCTCCAGGTGGGGAATTTTATTTTATTGTTGGGTGTCTCTGGTCTTGTCTTTAGGGGGTCGGTAGAAAATTACGTTTGCTTTTTGAATTGCTTTCTCATTATATGGTCAGGATACTTTAAAGATGAAAGTTGCTTGCGAATTAGTTCAAATTCTTTTTCCAGGAAATCTGGGGAACAAATTCGTAAGGCTCTTAGGAATAGGTTGCTGGCTAGACCTATCTTGATAGTATTGTCATGATAGCTAAAGTAGTGGAATATATGAAAGTGAGAACGTTGGTTTTCTGTATATGGTAAATTTGTATTCTGTCGTGTCTCTGATTATTAAAACATCAAGAAAAGGAATTTTGTTGTCTGTTTCCCATTCAACTTTAAATTTGATGCTGGGCACTAATGCGTTTAATTTTGAGAGGAATTCATTAAAATTACCCCACTTATTATCCCAAAACTGTTAGTATGTCATCCACGTATCTCATCCCACAGCATGTTTTTGGGTTTTATTGCATTTATTACTGTAGTTTCAAAGTATTCCATGTACAGATTGGCTAAAATAGGACTTAAAGGACTACCCATACTACACCCGAATTTTTGCTTGTAGAATGATTCCCCGAATGAAAATACGTTATTAGATGCACATAATTCAACTAACTTTATTATTTTGTCAAGTGCCAAAGGGAAATGATCTGAATAGGGGGATAATTTTTCCCTTAAAAACTGAAGAACGTCCTGTACTGGTACTTTTGTGAATAGGGAGTCTACGTCAAGGCTTAAAAGTTTTATGTTGTGAAGTGGTATATGTGCTTCTCTGAATTTGTGACAAAAGTCTTCCGAATGTTTGATGTGACTGGGAGAAAAAGTGCCTAAAAAAGGAGAAAGGAGGCCAGCTAACCATTTAGAAATTTTGTAATTGAAAGCTCCGGCGCATGAAACGATGGGTCTGAATGGAAGATTGTCTTTGTGAGTTTTGGGAAGACCATAAAACTCACAAAGACAATCTTCCATTCAGACCCATCGTTTCATGCGCCGGAGCTTTCAATTACAAAATTTCTAAATGGTTAGCTGGCCTCCTTTCTCCTTTTTTAGGCACTTTTTCTCCCAGTCACATCAAACATTCGGAAGACTTTTGTCACAAATTCAGAGAAGCACATATACCACTTCACAACATAAAACTTTTAAGCCTTGACGTAGACTCCCTATTCACAAAAGTACCAGTACAGGACGTTCTTCAGTTTTTAAGGGAAAAATTATCCCCCTATTCAGATCATTTCCCTTTGGCACTTGACAAAATAATAAAGTTAGTTGAATTATGTGCATCTAATAACGTATTTTCATTCGGGGAATCATTCTACAAGCAAAAATTCGGGTGTAGTATGGGTAGTCCTTTAAGTCCTATTTTAGCCAATCTGTACATGGAATACTTTGAAACTACAGTAATAAATGCAATAAAACCCAAAAACATGCTGTGGATGAGATACGTGGATGACATACTAACATTTTGGGATAATAAGTGGGGTAATTTTAATGAATTCCTCTCAAAATTAAACGCATTAGTGCCCAGCATCAAATTTAAAGTTGAATGGGAAACAGACAACAAAATTCCTTTTCTTGATGTTTTAATAATCAGAGACACGACAGAATACAAATTTACCATATACAGAAAACCAACGTTCTCACTTTCATATATTCACTACTTTAGCTATCATGACAATACTATCAAGATAGCCGAGTTCTGTTGTCCATACCTAACTGACCGTTTGTGTTGTATTAATCTCTGGGGAAGTGATTTACCTGTGTGAGATTGGTCACAGTCCTGGCATGGGATCTCATATACCCCAGAGTCTTTGGGCGATGTCTTTTGTTGGACGTTAATCAGGGATTTGGCTAAGGTATTTGGGTAGGTAAATGCAAAAGGGTTGGATTTCCCAAGGGTGTGAGTTACTCTCTTAATCGTCTCCAGGTGGGGAATATATACATATACATATACACAGACAAACATATATATATATATATATATATATATATATATATATATATATGTCTGTGTATTGCTTATTAATAACTTATTTCTTTTATCTATATGATCCTGTATGCATTAATGTAATTGAAAATGAAACTGGGTGAAAAATCTTGGTTAATAAAATCAATATTTTATGTTTGTTAAGAGATGCTTTGAGGAGACAAAAAGTATGTATCTTCAAGATGTCAGTTTACTCTAAAGCTGTCATAATTACAAGTCTATTTAATTACAAGAAAAATTCTAGTTTCACTGCATTAAAACCAATTCTCAGCTTGATTTACCTATTATTTACTATTTTTACTTTCATTACTTCAGTGTAGGTTTTGTCATGCCTTTAGTTTGATAGCAATATATAGACTCATCAGTATGGAAAACAAGAAAAGTTGGACTCGGGAAGGTTGCTGAAAACTTGATTGGTGTTGAACCAGGAATTTTTTCTTCTGATATTCTTCACAAAAAGTTTTTAACATGGACTTAAAAAGTATTACGATTGCTGTCATAGGTAGAAGAAGGATTTGTAGCAACAGAGGAAGACTTTAGGTGTAACTGATGCTTCTTATGTCACTGCGGGTAAGTTTGCTTTGCTTTGATTTGCATTGCTTAGGATTTGTTTTTTACGTTGACTCCCTCTTACAACTCTACTGCTTGGAGCTCAAGGCTAAGAAAGAACAAGTTGGAAATGTATTTATGGGAAGAAATTAAATTTCGTTCGCATACGATTTTGTTGAATTGTATACATGCTAAGCCATTTAATTTTTCTAAGGTTAAGAATACTGAATTAATTTTTACGTGTATTTAGTTTAATATTGGAAGTGAAAGACAAATGTTTCTTTTGAGACATGGCTCTTAGTTATGAAGGCAACAAAAAGGTCTTATTTTTTATAAAGTTTTGTTGCTTGTTTTTCTCATATTCACAATCACATATCGAGGAAACTCGATTGTCGGTAATGTAATTACTTTATAATTCTTGTGACAAAGGATTAAGGTTATTAATATGCTTAACTTGAAAGGGTAATTCGAGAATGTTTGACGCGATACCATTGGAAAGGAGTAAGTTAATTAGAATGTTGATTGGACAGAGATATCGAGAGAGAGATTACGTAGCAATATCATCAGACCTGTAGTAATTATTCTTTATCTGTCAATAATTGCCTACATAGCAGAAAAGCAATTTTCGATGACCTAAAGTCATTGGCCTGTTGCTACTATTTTATTGTCGGAAAAGTAGGAAATTTTTATAGAATCAGAAGGTACTGAGATCGCGTCGAAGTCTGTATAAGTGCCAAACAGTTTATTTTGTTAAGTTTTTGTATTTTTGGTAGTTACTTATCTTGTTTTTTTATATTTGCTTATTTTCAACTCCTCAATTTCCGTTTCTGTATTGGGCTGCTCTCCCCATTGCTACCGTAAAGCATTTATGTTGTTCGCAGCTCTCTTCCTGTCAGGGTCGCAGTTTGTTTTAATAATAATAATAATAATAATAATAATAATAATAATAATAATGATGATAAGAAATTCCTGAAGCCGAACCAAGTAAGAAACAGGGAGAATAAAATAAAGTCAAACACCAACTAAAGAAAATGCACAACTGGAAAGCCACAGGTCCCGATGAAGTCCATGTATACTGGCTCAAAAACTTCAAGGCCCTACACCCACGAATAACAGAACAATTCCAGCATTGTATCACAAATCATCAAGCGCCCAAATGGGTGACCACAGTATAAAAAGACAAGAGTAAGGGAAATATAGCTAGTAACTACAGGCCTATCACCTACCTACCAATAATGTGGAAGTTACTAACAGGTATCATCAGTGAAAGGATATACAACTACCTAGAGGAGACAAACACCATCCCCCACCAACAGAAAGGCTGTAGAAGGAAGTGTAGGGTCACAATGGTAATGAAGAACAGTAGGAGAAGGAAAACCAACCTAGCATGGCATGGATTGACTATAAGAAAGCCTTCGACATGATACCACACACATGGCTGATAGAATGCCTGAAAATATATGGGGCAGAGGAAAACACCATCAGCTTCCTCAAAAATACAATGCGCAACTGCAATACAATACTTACAATCTCTGGAATAAGACTAGCATGGGTTACTATCAGGAGAGGGATCTTCCAGGGCGACTCACTGTCCCCACTACTCTTCGTAGTAGCCATGATTCCCATGACAAAAGTACTGCATAAGATGGATGCTGGGTACCAACTCAAGAAACCAAGGCAAAAAACAGAAAGTTAAACCATGCTGATGTTCATGGACGACATCAAGCTGTATGGTAAGAGCATCAAGGAAATAGATACCCTAATCCAGACTGTATGGCTTGTATCTGGGGACATCAGGATGGAGTTTGGAATAGAAAAATGTGCCGGAGTCAACATACAAAAGGGCAAAGTAACAATGACTGAAGGGATAAAGCTACCAGATGGGAGCAACATCAAACACATAGATGAGACGGGATACAAATACCTGGGAATAATGGAAGGAGGGGATATAAAACACCAAGAGATGAAGAACACGATCAGGAAAAAGAATATATGCAGAGACTCAAGGCGATACTCAAGTCAAAACTCAACGCCAGAAATATGATAAAAGCCATAAACACATGGGCAGTGCCAGTAATCAGATACAGCGCAGGAATAGTGGAATGGACGAAGGCAGAACTCCGCAGCATAGACCAGAAAACTAGGAAACATACGACAATACACAAAGCACTACACCCAAGAGCAAATACCGACAGACTATACATAACACGAAAGGAAGGAGGGAGAGAACTACTAAGTATAGAGGACTGCGTCAACATCGAGAGCAGAGCACTGAGGCAACATCTGAAAACCAGTGAAGACGAGTGGCTCAAGAGTGCATGGGAAGAAGGACTGATGAAATAGACGAAGACCCAGAAACATACAGAAAGGAGAATGACAAACAGAACAGAGGACTGGCACAACACACCAATGCACGGACAATACATGAGACAGACTAAGACAATACATGAGACAGGCTAAAGAACCAGCCAGCGATGACTCAAGAAGGAAGTTGAAGGAATGATAACAGCGGCACAAGATCAGGCCCTAAGAACCAGATTTGTTCAAAGAAAGATATATGGAAATAACATCTCTCCCATATGTAGGAAGTGCAATACGAAAAATGAAACCACAAACCACATAGCAAGCTAATGTCCGGCACTTGTACAGAACCAGTACAAAAAGAGGCATGATTCAGTGGCAAAAGCTCTCCACTGGAGCCTGTGCAAGAAACACCAGCTACCTTGCAGTAATAAGGAAAAGGACAACAACCTTAAGGAGTGATAGAAAACGATCAGGCAAAGATCCTCTGGAACTATGGTATCAGAACAGATAGGGTGATACGTGCAAATAGACCAGACGTGACGTTGACTAACAAAATCAAGAAGCAAGTATCACTCATTGATTTCGCAATACCATGGGACACCAAAGTTGAAGAGAAAGAGAGGTAAAAATGGATAAGTGTCAAGACCTGAAAATAGAAATAAGAAGGATGTGGGATATGCCAGTGGAAATTGTACCCATAATCATAGGAACACTAGCCACGATGCCAAGATCCCTGAAAAGGAATCTAGAAAAACTAGAGGCTGAAGTAGCTCCAGGACTCATGCAGAAGAGTGTGATCCAAGAAACGGCGCACATAATAAGAAAAGTGATGGACTCCTAAGGAGGCAGGATGTAACCCGGAACCCCACACTATAAATACCACCCAGTCGAATTGGAGGACTGTGATAAAAAAAAAAAAAAAAATAAATAATAATGGGGGTATACCACGCTCTAACGATTGGTAGATTAATTACGCGAGAAGCAACCAGATTCCTTTTATTACAAAGAATAGAGTTTAGGCTCGTAATGCATAATTTGAACGGTTGCTTACTCGTAACAGAGCCTACTCGTACATAAAGCTATGGAATATGGGTGACCAGTTGCCCCATATTCCATAGCCGTACTTAAAATTTAAGTATAAGGTTAGCTAAAAGTTGCATTAACGAGCATTCGTTGGTGGGGTGGGGGGGGGGGGGGGGGGGGGGGGAAGGCAAGAAGAACCCTCCTATTTAATCTAGGTTTTGTTTATGCTTGGAAACTTGATCATAATTTTTTAAAGAAGGAGATGCGATACATAGTTTTGAAACCGGCGTGATGGCAGGATTTATAGGTCTGTGATGTAATGAGGAAGAGCCACTAAGTAAAATAATGATTTACCATTTATTTAATGATAATCAGTTATGAAACTTAGTTATTTGGTAAAGTTATAATCAGTTATGAAACTTAGTTATTTGGTAGTTATTTTCGAACTACTGAGGTTTAAATGTACGATTTATTGTTTGCAATTTGAGGTACTTGCACTAGTCAAAAGTATGACAAAAAAAGTTGATGGTTGTTGAATTTGTAGTGGGCTTAATTGTGAATGCATCTAATTCAGTTATGTTGCCCTCATTACATTAAAAGCTTGGCTGGTTGATAAATGAATAATTTCAGAAGTCAAGTAAACAAATAGAAGAGTACATTTTCCTCTTTACCCAACTCATTCACATGGGTTCTCGGAGGTATACAGTTTTTACCACCACTAAATTTCTGGTTATGAGCCCTAACGATGGGACAATAATTATGCCTGAAAAAGGTAGGTGGTTAATGAGATTAGCCCCAATATTAGGGTTAAGCATATGGGCATTACAGAATGAGGTTGCAAGATAGGGAGAGTTTTTAAATTTCTTTGACGCTGAGCGTATTAGGTTCGCTGTTAGTAGTGGAATTTTTTAATAATGCCACTGGCAGTTTTGAGAATGGTATGGAGAAGGATTAATGTTTTATGTTAGTTGATAGTTGATAATGCACATCATATAAGATTAGGACTTATATATACCCGTTGGTCGAAGGAAATCTCGAGAATGAAGCTCTCACTGATCGAAATATATTGCCTCCGATAACTTTTATGAACAGTTTAGCAGCATACAAGAGTAAGGGGGACCTTTTGGGCAATGCTTTCCTGTTAATTTCATTACCAACCAAAATTAGTCCTTTGTACGCCCCTTTAACATTAGTACAGGTGCTGAATGTCAGACTCCAGAATGCTCTAATTCGTACTGAAGCACCAATTAAATTCTGTGGCACAGCCCGCATATATAATTGAATTTCTTCACTTGGCGATATTACATTGCAACTTAGCTTGAAGGAGAAATGAGTTTTCTCTTCAGCTGATGTCGCCGAATTTTGTGCTCGAAAGAGAGGAAGGAGGGTAAGGAAGGAATGAAGGGGTTAGAGGTGGGATCATGAGTTGCCATCTGTGCGTCCGCCCGTCTGAATTTTCGATCAACTGTTTATTTTTTTTTTTACGCTAATCTAATGACATGTTTCTCTCTCTCTCTCTCTCTCTCTCTCTCTCTCTCTCTCTCTCTTTCTCTGATTGTTTATTCTCTTTAATTTGCTTTTTTCCCTGTTTGATATCTAAAATTGTTTTCCCTTTGTTTCCTGCTTCGAGTTTCCTTATTATTTATTTTAAATCTAATTTTTCATTGACTTTACCTCTGACGGAAAAAAGTAATTTGCCAAGGTCGGATTATCCGAAGAAAGCAGAAATATCTTTTCGCCAAGTCTTTCTGTTAAGTGGAAAAATTGAAAAACTAGATATTTCGCGTTCGTGCCAGAGAGAAAAATTCACAGGATGGGAAGGGATTGGCGTGGTCTGCTGTTAAAAGATAATTCAACACTAAAAGCCGAAGTGCCTAATAGGCGAGTGTTTCTCCCATTCCAGTGATCGCAAAGAATATCGAACACTAGAATTATTTTGATATTTATAGCTATTCAGATTCAAATTCAAAAAGTTTATTGATATGCATCAAATGAAGTGCAGCAGCATGCTGCTACACCCACCTTCAGAATTCAAAAGACATTCCAGAAAAAAAACAACAATAAAAAGCAAATATTTTACAGGAGAAAATTTTAAACCAATTTTTAGAAAAGCAAATATTACACTGAATTAAAAAATTTTATGAAGCAAAGGTTAAACAAATCAGTCATACTAATGCTAAACTAAAGCAAATTTTATACATATTCAAAAGTTGATAATATGATTTAGCAAAATTATTTATTTGTTTGGGGGTGTTACAAAAAGAAACACTTGCATCGTTAACAGGACAGTTTTATGGCGAGTGCATTGGAATACCTAGTTTCCCCGTTAGATGATTCTCATTACTCAGGAGTACTTCTGAGGAGCTTTTGATTCCGAGTGCATTT
The DNA here is from genome assembly GCF_015104395.2 of Macrobrachium nipponense. Classification (NCBI taxonomy): domain Eukaryota; kingdom Metazoa; phylum Arthropoda; class Malacostraca; order Decapoda; family Palaemonidae; genus Macrobrachium; species Macrobrachium nipponense. The sequence goes on from NC_087205.1 coordinate 79,746,017, forward strand.
TCCCTTGCACCTACAACTCCTTTGTAACACTATGTTTGCACTTTTTATGTACAGCATTGTATCTTGCTTAAATTTTTGCACTGGAAATAACATTCAATATAAAGACTTGGGAATGGTATTGTATTAGAGCGCTTTTAGTCAGGTAGTATTGCGTGTTTGAGAATAGAATAATTACACATTTCATTCTTCAACACCCGTTAATGTGTCGTATAGGAGAAAAATTTTTATCAAAAGGTTTTCCTAACACTAATTGTATTATGAATTTGAAATAAAAAAAAATAAGGACCTATATATATATATATATATATATATATATATATATATATATATATATATATATATATGTGTGTGTGTGTGTGTGTGTGTGTGTGTCTGTTCGTGTGTGTCTGTTCGTGTGTGTGTGTGTGTATTAAACGGAGAAGTGTCGAAACATTGGTTCCAGAAGGTATCAAGCCATAAAAACTTGTTTTTTCTATTTTTTTTTGTTTATAGTTTTTCACGCTCCATAAAATGTTTTGCATTTTTCTTTGATTTCGGGAGATGGTGGAGGGGCAAAGATATTGTAAAATATTCTAAGCTCTTCCTCGTTATTTTTTTTTTTTTATTATGTAGGAGAATGTTTAACTGTACGCAATGTTGTTACTAGATTGTTTCTCGTTGGTCTTTTTCAGTGTCATCATTAACACTGAGTAGATGGATATATTCAAACATCTTCCACTATAGTACAATAGACAGGGGTGAATTTGCAAGGTACCATACTCTCATTAAGTTGAATATGGTTAGAACAGAACTTGTGATGGCTGAAGTTCGAAGTACCTGGCGTTGAGAATTGCAAATTATCAACTACCAAATAGCAACACATACTCGATGATGTCTTTATATGCAGTTCGCCCCTCGTAGAACAATACTCACCCTCTTCTTTGCTGTCTTTTATGAAAGATGTGTTTTTGCTTATTATTATTCCCACTATGTTGCCGTCTAGCTAAAAAATCTCGAAAATATTCATTCTCCATTCTCTGTATTTTTTTTTTATTATTCTCCAGATTTGAAGGATGGAGTCTTTTATATCGATCGCTTGCTGTTGTTTTCATTTAGTACCATTCTACCGTATCAGCTTGAGAGGTAACCAGGAGTTGTTATTGCTGTTAGCAACACGATGGAACAAATTCATCCAAACTCGTGTAGGGTGGAGATTGCCATGTCCATGCAGCAATATTCTTGATCTTCTCTTTATCTCTAGCCAGTATATTACAAGGATTATGATGTCTCAAAGACTTGTTAGTCCATCCGAGGAGACATCGTGTGCTCACTTGTCTGTAGGAGCAGGTTTTACTGTGCATTCACAGTGTCCTAATGATTTTGTCTAGCTTTCTTTTAAAGTCCTCCACACTGTTGCTGTTTACAATTTCTGGTGGCAGTTTATTCCACGTGTCACATATCTTGTATGTAAAGACGCTCCCGCAATGGGATGTGTTGTATCTCTTCAGTTCTTGTTTCCATCCATTATTTCTTGTCTGGTTTTGTAACCATTAGTGTTGCGATGCCAGTTTATTGAAAAGAATCTGTCAGTTAATACCCATATCTGAAAACTCTTACCTTATAACCTATCGGTTTTCTTGACTGCTGTACCGACATCTCGCAATTCTGAAATGTTGAGAACATTAAAAGAACTTTCTTTTTCATTCGTAATGGGCAGTGTATGAAAGAATTGAGAAGTCTGCTTATGAGAGAGAGAGAGAGAGAGAGAGAGAGAGAGAGAGAGAGAGAACTTGTTACTGAAACATTGTAATCTCCGACCTTTATCATTATTCATTAAACTTAATTGTTTACAGGCAAGAGCAGCAATTACTCGTTGATGAGCTTAAGGTGATTGCATTATTGATTTGGCTCTGTTCTTCTTCTCTCCTCCATCCGACCTTTTAATGATCAGTCATCTTCACAGCATCCAAAAATTTACATTTGAGGTTAAATGGTCGGAAGTATTGAATGAAGAAAAAAATCGTAGGCTGCACTAGGAGTAAGGGCAAGTATCCAAAGACATTTTAGAATTTCTATATATTGAGAGAGAGAGAGAGAGAGAGAGAGAGAGAGAGAGAGAGAGAGAGAGAGAGAGAGAGCGCTGCAGTAAATGTGAAGTGAAGCTAATATGGGACCCCTTGCCTGTTTTGAATGATACTGAAATATTTCTAAAAATATCATTGTACAATGTCGATCTACTTGAGGATTCCGTGCAATTGCTTAGGATTAAACGGTAATATTTATAAAATTGTAATTGTGGCTCTATATGCATGTGTGTGCTTGCGTACTACATTTATGTATTTGAAATAGAACAGAAGAAGTATGCGGTGTTGTTTCAACAGTTACTCCAAAGAAACTCCATTTGTTCCGTAAAGTCCCCTGAGGCCTCCATAGATTTGAAGCTACGGGTGATTAATTAGTGATTGAATAATTGATCAACTTGACATAAATCTTGTTATATGAAAGCTGTCATTCATGTAAGACAGAGTAATTTTTAACGACTTTAGCAGAACACAAAGCCAGTGACACAGAGTTTAAAGGTTATCATTTTGTTTGCGTATAACCTTAGCGTGTATTGGCGAGTCCTTCGATGAATCAGAGAGTATTATCTTGATGTGCGAGAACATGTTTTTCAGCTGAACAATGGAAAACTATTTTGTGTCTTCTTGTTTACTTAACATATTGCGAAACTGGTCTGACAAATGCCAAATAACTTCCGGTTAGGAGCCCGAATGCTGTCAAAAGTATTATACATGAAAAAGGCGGACGGGGTAATGAGATTAACACCAGCGTGAATGCCAAGTGTTGCGTAATGCCGAGTGAAGATAAAAGATGGGGTGATTATTGCTGGTTATTACCGTAAAAGATATCGGTTTTAGTGTTACTGATATGATTATCATGCTAATGGTTGATTTTAGAATTAATAAAAGAGATGAATTTAAGTATAAGATTAATTGATATTGAATTACTAGAGGGATAAATGTACAGCTGTTGTTAAACAAAGTTATAAAAACCTTTATTGTATTTGTAGGAGAATCACAAGATCAATCTTTAGAACCAATAGGAGGTTATAATTGCCCTGTAGAATGTATCGTCAACACAGAGAGATGGGAGTCAAAACAAATCTAAGGAAAACAAAAATGAGGACAGAGTATGCATATAGGAAACAGTAACATTAAATGGAGAAGGGCTACTGAGGTTTACTCTTTCAAATATTCGGGAATACTGTCATCCAGTTCAGTTTCTCTCGGGTAGGAATTTAGATGGCAAATCAAACAATGGAAGACCTGAATAAGATGCGGAAATCAAGTAGATTAAAATGACCTACGAAAATACGATTTTATGTCGTTCTAGTGCGACCTTTTTTTTTTTTTTTGCTTTAGAGACATTCCTTGTGGCAAGTCAGTGAAATGACTTATACGTAAAAGATTTTCTCGTGTTTAGAATTGGAGAAGTATGTTACGTCAGAATCCTGTAGGGATGTATTGCAGTCAGTGCGCCTCACGTGTTGCACTGTAGGTATTACTTAAGGTTGTTTGCAGCGTCCCTTCACCCCTTAGCTACAACCTCTTTCATTCCTTTTACTGCACCTCCATTCACGATATCTTTCGCCCATCTTAATTTCTACCCTAACATTAGTTTCATAGTGCAACTGCGAGGTTTCCTTCTTGTTACAACTTTAAAACCTTTACACTCCTCTTCCGTTTCGTCGCTGAATGACCTCATTGGTCTCAGCGCTTGGCCTATAACCTAAATTACATATGCTACCGTAAGGAAAAGGATGTAAGTTCCATGTGTAGATGAGATAATGGTGAAAGGGAGATGGAGTTTGCGTAGGTGTTTTCTTGGGTTGGAAACTTCAGAAGGAGGTTGGAGTTGAGTGGAGATGTGTGGAAGATAAAACACAGGAAAAACGCGAGTGGCAGAATTATACAGAGGCCATTTGTGTCACACAGAATTGGAGGCGACGATGATAATGAAATTCAGCTAAAACGTACTATTTTTGCTGGATTAACATTTACTCTTTCAACTAATTTTAAACAATGCTTAAAAGAGGACTGTTTTGTAATGCTTCCTTTGTAATTTAGCTGTGAACTATAATTACTCCCATTGCCGCTCATGGAGGATTAGTGCAGGCTAGCTCAATGGCCCGGTCGTGCTGCAGAATTCGCTAATTTGGATTGAAGCACCAATTAAATTCTGTGCTACAAGTCTTATAATTGAATGCCATCATTTGCCGATGTTACCTTGCACCGTCGCGGATAAGGGAAACGAGTTGTGCGATATCGTTGGAGGCTTCTCCGAGGGAAGGAGGAACACAGTATGAAAGGAGGGATTCACACGGGTTCGTTTATTCTTCATGAGTACTATTTCAAAAACGAATTTGCTGTTTTCCGCATAATCCCTTTCTCGTGCTTGCGAGAGAAATAATGTTTTATGATCTCCTCTTATTTATCGTAAATAAGAATGATTTGAATGCCTAGCTACACACAAATTGATAAGATTATGCTTAATGGGGATCCCGATAATAAAGATACTAAAGATATTATGTATGATTATTTGAGTATAGATTTATATATATTTATATACAGACGTATATATATATATATATATATATACATATATATATATATATATATATATATATATATATATATATATATACACACACACACACACACACACACACTATACATACATTTGAATTTTTATCACATCACCGTGGTTCATATACATGCATTAAGCTACAAAATGTCCTTTAATATCAAATGAGCTCTACCTCGGAATTAGTGTATTTTCATATATGTTAACAGAAAGGAATTTATTAATTGTTAATAATTTCGTCCTCTCGTGGATTCGAAATCAGGACTTCAGTGAAGTTACCAATCCCGTCAGTGAATTCCTGATTTCTTCTCTGTAACCTGGTTCGAATCCACGGCAGGACGAAATTATTATTAACTAAAAAATTCCCCCCTATATGAAAACATATTAATTACAAGGTGAAGCACATTGGATATTAAAGGACATTTGTAGCTTAATGCATATACATACATATGTATATAATGTATATATAAAACTTCTATTAGGGGAATTAAAACGTAATTTGAGATAGAAACAGAGTATATGGGCGTGAGAAAAGTGAAATGATGAAAATACAAAATCTTTCAACTTGACTCAAGACATTATCGAGCAAACAGCATACGACGGAAAAATTAGAATACTTGGTTTTACACAACAGTTAACCCCGTAAAAGGGTATTGCCGTCAGTGAACCTTGTGCGATGCACTCTAGTCTCTTCGGCCCCTAGCTGCAATCTATTTCATTCCTATTACTGTACCTTTGTTCATAGTCTCTCTTTCTTACTTTCCGCCCTCTTCTAACATGTTTCATAATGCAACTGCGAGGTTTTCCTCCTGTTATACCTTTCAAACCTCTTTACTGTCCTTTTCAGTGTCATTGCTGAATGACCTCGTAGGTCCCAGCGGTTGGCCTTTAGCCTAAATTCTGTTTTGTAAAATTTACATAGCAGCTGAGGTTAAAAAGTATAAAACTGTTGTATTGCATAGAAAGGTTATTACATGAGAGTTATCTTCAAGTGAATAGCTCTCTTGGATTGATCCCGACACTTAATATGTCAAAAAGAGGAAATGAACATATAACATATCACTAACAATCGTTAGTTTCTCTTTTCAATCTCCTTCGAGCGTCTTACGTATACGAGCCAGTCTGTGGCGCCAGAGAGTGACTTCGGTATGTGGCTGGGTTGTTGCTTCCAAAGGTTCCCGTGGAAACCTATGGGAATGTGGCTGGGTTGTTGCTTCCAATAGGTTCCCGTGGAAACCTATGGGAATGTGGCTGGGTTGTTGCTTCCAATAGGTTTCCTTGGAAACCTATGGGAAGCCACATCCTCGCCACACGCTGACGCCAATCTGTGGCTCCACAGAGTGGCTCGTGTACTCCTAGCCTAAGAAGTCGTTTGGACAATGTTACTACATCAGTCTGTGTGTTTTTCACATAGGTGTGCAAAAAAAAGTAGATAAATAAATATAAAAAAAAAGAGCTTTTACAGAAATGATTTTCAGCAGGATAGCAAAATTTATCATGATTCTTAGTCCAAGAATTCGGGACTAACAACACGGAATGCCTGGAGGAACACGGATGGGAATGCTGATAATTCATGGATGTACTTCTGTCACTCAATAAATTTTCCGTTTTTAAGACATGGGAGTTAATTTAGCTATTGTTATAACGGTATTATTAATCAGCCTTAGTGATGTGGATCGTTTTATCAAGGCATTCATAAAACATTTGAGGAAATTACGTTTGTTAAAGAATTTTACAGATGAACACATGCTGATGTGGAAGGTCACTAAAGCACAAACGCAACTTGTTCCTTAACATCTTTAATTGACAAATCGTCTAGTTGTTCAGGTGCCGGTATTTTTAAACCATCTGTATGCGTGTACGGGACTCATCTACATTTATACATCATGTATTCTGGCGATTTCAAACACACACACTCACACACATATATATTTAATATTCATGTATGTAATATATTTATATATATTTAATATTCATGTATGTATATGCACATACATATGTACATGTATGTGTAAATATATATATTTATATATAATTATATATAAAATATATATAGATATATATATATATATATATATATATATATATATATATATATATATATAATATATTATGATTTATGTTTTATATGCAATGTGCAAGAAATCACGATGAATAATGAAACTGGATATTGTACTTACCACCTTCCTCTGCTTAGAAGTGAAAAACACAATGAAAGATATGCTCCTCATCGGTTTACTCTATTTAGAGTTCTTTTTAGAAACTATATATATAGAAGAAACTGATCAAGACCATATCCTCTATTTCACTCCCATTGTGTGTGTGTGTGTGTGTGAGAGAGAGAGAGAGAGAGAGAGAGAGAGAGAGAGAGAGAGAGAGAGAGAGAGAGAGAGGTATTTTCTCATATCAAGCGGAAACAAATAATTCACACGAAAGCAGAATTCCTGAAGGACTGTGTTTGGGGACTAGGAATGTACTTTCTCGAGAGAGATGACTTGGCCGCGTTATAGCATACTGGAAAATTTCTGATTTTGTTCAAGGTAAAGAATACACGAATTTACTAATGATATTGATAATAATGTTATTGACGCCTTATTGAAATATTCTGAAAATTTACATTATCCGTAAGGGGATTAAAATGTCCTTTTTTGTGTATGGGAAAAACAGCTGATAACTGATTAATAGTTACAAGTTCTTTGTATTAATTGGCAGGCAATGCTTATGTTAACGTACGCGTACCCATTAAAGCAAGCGAACTTCAGGTATGTAGAAAAATTATGCATGCATGTTCCATTCTCAAAGTGATATTTCAGTTGTATCACAAATGTTTGCATCACCCATTTTGGATGCTGGACCGGGGCTTTGGCATTGAATATCATACGGCCATCCCACCTGTAATTAACTTTCATAACTAGTTGATATTAAATTCCCACTTCCATCTATTTTTATAAGCATTATTTGGAGGTACTGATCTTTCAAACTTATTCTATGAGCATTTTTGTTCAATAATTATAATGGCAGTCATGATCATTTTTAGCAACTGAAAATGTTTGTATATACATATATACGTAGTAAATACATACATGCATTAAATTTGTATACTTTTTCTTTTACATTCCTTTTCACAAGTAGAAAAAGATAACCTCTTTTAGTGCACGTAAGGGGGATCCGATCCTTTTCTGATATCAACTTATTGCAACGAATATAGAGAAAAAGGCACAAATTATGTCTGTCAATCTAAGCAGATTTCCTTTCCCCTGCATGTCCCCGAAGTGACAGAAATGTATAATTGAAGTATCCTAAGTGCCAGTTAATTGGCGAGGGATCAACCTTTCATCTTCTATGTCCAAGCTTCATCAAAGAAAATATGCAGATCTAATTACGAGCAAGGGACACCGATCGTTAATGATTTAAGGGGTGATATACATTTTTTCATGATTGATGATAACGTTTAGGAAGTCGATTTCACTGCTACTGTCTCTTTTACCAAAAGCTTAATTGTGTGTTCAGATATTTTTCATTTTCCTTGTTTCATTTTCGGTATTGGATTTTTTTGGTTATTATTTTTATTAAAATTCTTATTCTTATAAATCTGGTGGTGAATACTTAATTGATCCTGTAATATGCAATGTTCCAGTTAATTTTACCCCTCGTATCATTCACTATTTTTTAACCTATTGAAAATCATCTATCCTTTTATTAATAGCTTCCACGAAAGGGTTTGGCCCTCTGGAGCGATGGAAGAATGTCTTTGGTATGGGAAATGAAAGAATGCCCTCGCTAGAGTATTTGTAGCATTGCATTTAATTGAAGATCGCTTTTTGGGTTTGGGAAGGTATAAGTGATTAGGCAAATAGTGTGTTCAGCTAGGATAATCCCCTTCAAAGTCTGTGGAAGAATGTCATTAGTAAGAAAAGAGGCCGTAGGGAGTGGGAACATCAGTTAATGATCTGGGAAGAATGTGTTTATGTGTTTTCAGAGAACGTGGTTTTTAGAAACTAAGGAGATGTAGTTTGTAGGAAGAATAAAATTCGAAAATCATGGATGAATGTCTGGTAGGAGCATGTCCCCTAAATATTATGAAAGATTGTCCTTGGGGTGGAATGGTTTTTTAAGAAAATCAGTTAATATTGTATGGCTCAAAATATTTTGTAGCGAAACTCTGCTCCGTAAATCTGGTCAGAATGTTTTGATCTAGTCTCAGAAGTTGGAAACAAAGACTGCCAAAGATATATCCGTTAAATTAAATATCTTGGAAGCATCCCCTTGGTAGAGGATTTTCATGGGAAAATTAGCGAAAAAAATAAGTACTTATCAGGGAGTGTCGTAGAAAGTCATGAAAAAAAAATTCCTGGTAAGTGAATGTCGTTTAGGAATCAAGAAAGAATCTTTAGTTGATGGGTAATCGCTAACAAATTTTATAGGAAGAATATCCTTATCATAAGCAATGGATTTCGAGATTCAGGAAGAATGTCTTCATTAGAGGGAGTGTCATTTGAAAATAAGGGAAGGATGTGTTTGGTAGAGGTAATGATTTTTAAGTCAAGAGAGTGCCCGCGGCAGGGGAGTGGCTATTAGAAATAAGCTAAGAATATTCTTCGTAGTGGGAATGGCGTACCCAAAGCGGTGATAAATTGTTTTCCTGTTTGGAATAGGTTTGGGAATCATTAGTGTTCTTGGTAGGACACTAATGGCTTTCCGGTAATAGTGAAGAAAGTCCTCGTGTACGGCATAATTCTACTCAAGAGATGCATGTCCTCGTTAGGAGCCGGAATTTCCACGAGATCGTATTAGCCTCCGAAAATGATGTCTTTGCCAAGAACTCTGGCTTCAGTTGATTCCTGAAGGATTTTGTTTGCTTCGGGGAAAGACGTTAAGTCGGGGTTAATGGTCAATTTTAAAAGAAATGGCCAGTTGTTGCCTAATCGGACAAAATGTGATTTCGCATGATTTGGTAAATATAGTAATAGAGCTCGTTTACAGTTCAACTTTTTGACCGGCTAAAAGAACGTTAAATAAAAATCAGTTAATTTAAATACGAGACCGAAATTGTTGGATATTTCGCATTAAATTTCTTAATTTTATAGCTGGTATTGTATTTATTATTACTAGTAATGGTGCTGAAACCACTGCTACGTTTACTGTTATTAGTATCCATATAATATCACTGCTGATACATTAACGTTAACTTTATTTTCATATATCTTTTACTGAGTTACATAAAAAAAAATGTGGAGTCAGGATTAGGTAGGAGAGAGAGAGAGAGAGAGAGAGAGAGAGAGAGAGAGAGAGAGAGAGAGAGAGAGAGAGAGAGAGAGAGAGAGAATTGAATACCTTTAATGAATTAATGAAATTTGAGTTACTGTATAAAATGATAAAATGAAATAAAAGCGAGTTTCTTCTGTAATTTGGGATATATACAGTGATTATTCTGTTAGATCACGCTTAAGCTCCTTTTTTGAAATGGAACTGTATTTGAAATTTTGTTGCTCGAATATATTTAAGTTCTAGTATTTACTTTTTCGTTGTATTTAATTCATCATAGTTATTGTAGAACTGGATTAATTTACAGGAAGTTCTGTTGAAAATCTGGAAATTCCAAGGGTCCCGATTGTTATAACCGCTTAGTGTGTGGGGTTAAATTTGTATTTATCCATATTAATCTTTTTCCTATTCTTCTTGGCTTTCGCTTTAAATGATAGAGCTTTGAGGTTGTGCGTAAATTGAGTGTGTATCGACTGCGACTTTCCACTGCATTGGTCCAAAAATCCCTCTTTTGCACGTTAGATTATCACTAGCACTAGACGACCCCTACTGTCCCAGTGAACCAGTGGCGTGGTTTTGTTTGTTCATCAGCAGCCATTTGCCGAGCTCCCCAAGTCCTACGTGAGAGGAAGGGGCCTTGGGCGTTGATCATATGTTCGTTGTGTGCTCGTTGTATGTGCGATGACATAGTGACCGCCTTTACGTCCGCAACTCAAGAGCAACCTTCAAACTTGTAAACCATTATACTACAGTTGTAGAAAATCCTAAAGTGTTTGTTATGTTGTTGTAGCACCTTTCCCTCACAAGATCAGCCAATCAGTAACAAAGAAAAAAAAAATGGAATGGCAAAATCACTTTGATATCTAATTTAGGCTGGGCCGCTTGTTTAGTGGTTAGTTTCGTGGCATGCCACTAAGATGTGGCGGGTTGGCGTCTCTCACATGCCTATGAAAAATCACCGGCTCTGTATCATGATCAGTTGCTGCTGAAATGCGTGATCTGCCGTGGGAGGCTGAAACCAACATTCTGCGGAAGCTTGAATTTCAAGTCGATGGCCCCTTTAGTATGCTCGTTCCATGTGAATAGGTTTCATCTACTGAAATATAATAATATATAATAATAAAAATTGACCAAGAGGTTTCCAGCTGTCTAGTGGTTATGGGTGTTAAGCTTATTGTTTTCATAATATGGAATAGAATGGAGGTTAAATACTGCTGAGTAAAAAATAAAAGATTTAATTAGGTTCCGTTCAATTTTTTTTTAAATTTTACGAATTGAGAAGAAAGGCATCTGGGTCCAGAGATTTTCATACATTTGATGGTTTAATTATTATAAATAGTTTTTGCCAAGTGACAGGATGTTAAAGAAATAAAGAAAAATCCGCTGAATCATGGAACGAATTTTTCCTTTGGGGATAATATTTGGAAGGAAAATAAAATAAATTTATTGCTTTCAAGTTAAAAAAAATATATATATTTCGATGAGTACTTCTTATCGTCATTAATATTTTTGTAATTAGAATAGGTACATATATAGTTTTAAACACTGTTGTCTCTCTTTTACACTAAATAACCAGTAAAGTATATGCGGAATTATCCGAATTGCAGAAAGTCATTGCTATTATTGCCCCAATAGATAGATATTTTAATGCTAGCGTTCACACCGCCTCGGTCTGACAAGCCATAGAAATAGAGTTGGTTAAAGAAATACAGGTGAAGTGGAAGAGAATATAGAGTTGCAGCTGTCAGCTGCAGACCTCGGCTGCTGAATAGGAGGCAGCAGAACGAAAAGCGTACTTCATGAAAGCTCAACAAAGGACACTGGTGAGACGTCTGCGTTGCCTCTCCTCATGGTTTAATCCCTGCAACCTTGTCAGGGTAAAGGATAAAGAGGTTGGTTGAGAGGGATCTGTTCCTATTTACAGAATCCTATTATTGTGAAAAATTTTTTATTGATAAAAGGTTAATAGCCCCGCTTCTGAATAAGAGATATTAGAATTGTTTATTTTTTTAGCGTCTTGGGATTATGTGTATTTGTACTGCGTCCGAATAAGGAAAGTATGGTAATATGCTGAAACACATATCGAAGGATTCATTGAATTTTAAAAGATAATTCACCGAAATTTTGTCTTCATGTTAGATACTTTCGACTTGCTATTGCGTTGCTGCTGATGAAAAGCTATTTGAAAAAATATTTGTTTTTTATTGTAGTGATTATATTGTATTGACATTTAGAAGGTCTTTGATATTACAAACGAACGTTACTTATTCATCTAGTTATAGATATAATGATATTCTTGTTGAAGAAAGGCGAATGCATTTCACGTGTACACGGAAATCTTTTCAACAGAACGTCGGTTTGCGTATTGAAAAATTAAATGGGAGAAGATATGTGGAACTAAAATATTTTGATGTTCTGAGACAAAGAATGTTTGAAGAGTTTCGTGTTATCAGCTGATCAAACCAAGAGATTTGTCTGTTGGTTTTCATGGCATTTTGGTTTATAGACGAATATACATATCCAATCCCCGTAAAGGGGTAGTGTTATCAGTGCACCTAAGCGGTGCGCCATAGGCATTACTTAAGGTTCTTTGCAATTTCTAGGTTTTCCTCCTGTTACACCTTTCAAATTTTTTTTACTGTCAGTTTCCATTTTAGCGCTGAAGGACCACATAGATCCCAGCGTTTGCCTCTAGGCCTAAATTCTATAGTCTATTCTACGCATAAAATTCCCGTTACACATACACACATATCTACAGTAGGATCGAAAATAATAAACTTGATTATAAAGACTATATGTATTTGTAAGAATATATACAGAACTTGAAAGCTCCCGTCCATCCCTCTGTAGACTTAATAAACTATAGCTGGTTCACTTAAGGTAGATTCTTGGGTGAGCCTTACGCCTACGAGACGTTTGTTTGGCGCCCGCTGACTGGCTGAGAGCTGCCTACTTCCCGGTACCAGCCAATCAGCGGCCGCCAAACAAACGTCTCGTAAGCATAGGGCTCATCCAAGAATCTACCTTAAGTGAACCAACTATAGTTTAGTGATGTGTACTTATTTTCACAAATACATCTCGTATTTATAATCAAAATTATTACCGCTGATCCTACTGTAGATGACTTGAGAAGCACGATACTGTGTTCGTATGATTCAATAATTATATATGTATATATATATATATCTATATATATATATTATATATATCTAAACACATCGAGCTAAAAACAATTGGTCCTTTAATATCTAATTCACTCTACCTCGGAATTAATATACTTTCAGTAATGCTTAACCGAAGGGGAATTTTATTAGGCGATAATAGAATTGTCGGCGGCCAGGCGTGAACCCAGGACGCCATACAAATCCAGGAACGTCAGTGAAGCTTTTACCCACTCCACCACCGCAAGAGGCTATAAGTTAATGCCGTCTCTCACCCTCAAATACCTTTCGTGCTCAGGTATTCGCTGATTTGGAGCCAGCATTAACCCAGCTCGACCTCGGTAGTGTTGTAGTGCTTATAACAGCACATAGCCATTAATATAAGTCATATCACATTACCGTGATTCATATACATACATCGAGCTACAAATGTCCTTTAATATCTAATTCCCTCTACTTCATTAATTATTTTTATATCTTATATGCTTAACCGAAGGGGAATTTTATTAGGCGATAATAGAATTGTCGGCGCCCAGGCGCAAACCCAGGACACCATACAAATTCAGGAACGTCAGTGAAGCTTTTACCCACTCGACCACTGCAAGAGGCTATAAGTTAATGCTGTCTCTCACCCTCAAATACCTTTCGCGCTCAGGTATTCACTGATTTGGAGCCAGCATTAACCCATCTCGACCTCGGTAGTGTTGTAGTGCTTATGAAAGCACGTAGCTATTAATAAAAGTCATATCAAATTACCGTGATTCATATGCATACATCGAGTTACAAATGTCCTTTAATATCTAATTCACTCTACCTCGGAATTAATATATTTTCATATATGCTTGCATATATGAAAATATATTAATTCCGGGGTAGAGTGAATTAGACATTAAAGGACATTTGTAGCTCGATGTATGCATATGAATCACGGTAATCTCAACCATACTAATGGAATTCAGTTTCCTATAACCAGTACACATCTTAAATGACCCATCTGATTTCTTCACTAACACACATGGAGAACTGAAGTGACTTGAACTGGGTTCTGCTAATTCCTGTTGCAGCAAATACTCAACTTCCTTCTTCAAAACATCTTGATAATAAGGTGGTAAGCAATAGGCTCTTCACTTGAATGATTTTCCATCTTCTTAAATCTTGATCTCATGCTTGGTCAGATCAGTAAGCCTAGGTACGCCTGCAAAAATTTCTGGGAAACTTCTAATTACTTCACTTAAGTCTTCACCTTGTTCAGCACTCAGATGTTTCAACTTATCCTCCAAATTTTTCAAAATTGAAGAATTATTCATCTTGCTTTCAGCTCCCAATTCGTAGCCATCATCGTCCTCTGTAGATGAAGTTGTTTGTGTTATTGACACAGTTTCAGTTTTAGTTTCTGAGAAATAAGGTTTCAAGAGGTTCACATGTATCTTCCTTTGTCTTTTTCTTCTTTCTGGTGTTTCAATCACATGAGATCCATCATTCAACTTCTGAATTATCTTGTAAGGACCTTGAAATTTATTAGTGAGGGGAAATCTCTTAACAGGTAAGAACACTAACACTTGTTGACCAACACTAAAACTTCTTAGCTTAGTCTTAGCATCAAATCTCCTTTTCATTTTTTCTTGTCTTACTTTCAATTTTTCTAATCTCTTTCAACTTTTTCCTTAAGTTCTTCACATACTCTCTTTGTATTTCCTCTTGAGTTTCTTCCCAATTTTCTGTGAGAGTCTTCAATGGTCCTCTCACTTCTCTTCCAAAAATCATCCCATTAGGTGAACATCCCATACTTTCTTTATAAGCACTCCTGACTCAGAACAATACTTTGTCAGCATACTTTTCAATGTCTGATGGAACCTTTCTAAGGCACCTTTAGTGTCTGGATGATAGGCAGTGGATAACTATTTTTCACTCCTAACAAATGATCACATCCTGGAATAACTTTGAAGTAAAGTTGGTTCCTCTATCACTTTGTACAATTTCTGGTATACCAAACTTTGAGGAAAACTCCACAAGTTTTTCAGCAACTATCTTGGCAGATATGTTTCTATCAGGTATTGCCTCTGGATATCTTGCCACAGGACACATTAATGTTAACAAATACTCATTTCCTTTCTTTGTCTTCGGCAGCGGTCCAACCATATCTATAATCACGTTGCTAAAGGGTTCTCCTCTAACTTCTATAGGTTGTAGGAGGGCTTTCTTGATGGTTTCATTCGGTTTTCCAGCTATCTGGCAGGTATGACACTCACGACAAAACCTGCTAACATCTTTGTGAAGCCCAGGCCAGAAAAAATATTTCATGATCTTCTCCACAGTCTTCCTGATTCCCATATGTCCAGACTCACTGAATGGATATGGAATTAAAATTTGATGGTATTCGCCCCATACAGCATCTCCTGGTATATCTGTAGGTCTATACTTCCTCATTAGCAAACCTTCCTTTAGATAATAACAGGTAGGAGTTTGTTGCATCTCTTCTCGGTCAGCAACTCTGAAAAACAAATCAGCTAACGATGCATCCTTCTTCTGCAAGTCCATTAGCTTCTCTCTTGTCACCAGACCAACTTCAAGGGTTGAATTATCAATATTTGCTAACTCAGCATCTTCTTCTTCATGGGAAATCTCTTCTTGGTCAGCACTATGGGAAGCATTACTTCCCTGGAACAATTCTTCTAAGCACAAAGATACTTCACTTGATCCTTCTTGGGTGTGTAAATCCTCAGTTTCTTCACTTGCAGTTAAAGTCCTCTTCATACTTCTGGTAGTTACACAACTAGGAAACAGGTGGAGGTTATTCTTCTCCAACTCTACTGTAGGACTAATCCTCAATGGTTTGTCTGTCATTACAGGACAAGGAATAAATGGTACACCACCAACTTCATTCCCCAACAGAATATGTACACCTTCCACAGCCAGTGAGTCCTTTACAGCAAAATCCACATTCCCTGTCACCAATTCACACGACAGTTGTAAGCGGCATATAGGAGTTACTTCCTCCTATACCCTTCAAAATTACTGAATCTCCTGTAAGACTCTTCTCCAGGTGAGGGTGAGCACCACGTACTACCACACTATGGTTACTCCGTGTGTCACATAATATCTTGATTGGTACCTGCACACTTCCTCCTTGAGTTGACAGCATACCCTCATAGATATAAAGCTTAAAAGCCTCCACACTGCTAAGCCACTCACTGCTTGGAGGTTACATTTCCATTGGTTGCTAAATTAGTTTCATTCTTCTCTGGAGTCTGATTCTTTCCCACACTGCTCTTCATAGTTTGTTTCACCTGGTCACCTTTCACTACTTGACCAACTGGCTTTGACAGCTGTTGATTCCGGTAACTCTCTTGACTGAAGTGTCCTGCTCTTCTTTCTCTTTTCTCTCTGTCTTCTCTTTCTCTTTCAGCTTGCATTTTCAGCTTAATCAAATTCTCTTCTGCTTCAATGCGTCTAAGCTCTAACTCTGCATCACTTTTATCTTTCTTTTCTGCTTGCTTATTCATAAGATCAGCACGAGCTACATTCAACAACTCTTGAGCCAATTCTAACTCGTCTTCATCAGTTATTCTACCAGAGTCTATCAATGATTCCATAGCAATACATCTTATTTGTGCCTTTACCATAATAGTAGAGCCATACCACCACATGCCACTGCTAAAGCGCTCCACTGGGCCTTAGTCAGAGTGGTTTCAGATAACACTTGGATGGAAGAGCCTGCTAAAAATTTTTGAACCTTGAACTGAGCCATTTTCCTCTAAGTTATCAACTTACAATTCAACAGAATAAATACAAAACAAAAACTGTACGGTCACTCTCCTAACACAATATATCCCTAACACCACCAGTATATACTAAAGTGATAGTGAAATCTGTTTTCCCGTGTCTCTGGGCACCATTAATACTTGGGGGGAAAGTAGCCAAGTATCTGGTTACTACACTTACCATTCATTAATTGTTACCTCACATCAGCCAGACACCCGAACCTTCATCACAGGTACTAAACGACTGAATACTCTTAAGGCAACAATGATCCCTTAAACAACTTACCAGTATTGCAGAAAATCAGACTAAGTTCAGCAAAACAGGTGTGAGGTAATCTTGTAAGTAATTAAATTAATCAAAGGGCATCACTCCATCAATAACTTTAAAAATCTAAGTATTTCCCTGATTTCAGAAGTCTAAGTACTTCACTGGTTCTAACTCACTTCAAGTAAATTGAAGGAAAATAGCTTAATTACCACTCTATGTTTCTACCTAAGCAAATCATAATTATATGCATGTATACTGGTGAGAAATAAAATACTTATGAAAATTTTTAATACAGAAATTTATTATCTAACTCAAAATTTATAAGTGAAATTCACAATATCAGGAAAAATAACTGTTACTTGAAAACAAAGCAGTTTAATTAATTCTTGAATCAATTTAGTAAAATTAAATCAAAATTAATTTATCACAAAATTCAAGAAAATTAATTCAATCAAAATTCAAAAGTGTTAGGCAATACTTAAAATTTTAAATTAATTCACAAGTGCTAAACAACAATGAAACTTGAAAAGAATTCTTAGTAAATGCAAATTAATTCACAAGTGTTAAATTCAATTAAATGTGCAACGATTAATTAATGAAAACAACTAAGTTAATTAAATTGTGAATGCAAATGAAAACACAGAAAAATGTGGAAAATACCAAAATTGCAAAAAGTACTAATCACACAGAATATATAATAAAAAGACACACTTCAATAAAAAAATTGGATAAATGCACTTCAAATGAAACAAACACAAAACACAAAAATTTGCAATGTGTAAAAATGTAAATTGTTCATTAAACCACTGTGAATATTAGTTTAAATTTTTACCAAACCACTGTAACTATTAGTTATTAGTTACAACTAATAAAAATATAACACACTTTACCTTAACCAATTTTCTTTCTGCTGCAGCTTGTTCAAAAATTCACCATAATTCATAATATTTCCCAAATGAAAATAAAAGGCGCCGTTACGCACTTGTACAATGTTTGTTCAGATTTCACGAAATGCACTAAATAATACTAAATAACTCTAAGAAATATCAAATCTGAAATCTACAAGTTGCGAGTGACCAATTTACGTTATGTTGATATCAAGAAAGAGAGAGAGAGAGAGAGAGAGAGAGAGAGAGAGAGAGAGAGAGAGAGAGAGAGAGAGAGAGAGAGAGAGAGAGAGAGAGATGTCTGAACGCAATGCAGTTCTAAGTAACAATGAATCTTTTGCTCTTAGAAATTGGACAGTGGAGAATGTTTGTGCAGATTCCACAAAAAACACTAAATAATACTAAATAACTTTAAGAAATATCAAATCTGATATCTACAAGTTGCGAGTTACCAATTTACGTAATGTTAATAGCAAATCAAAAGTGCCGCGCGATAAGTAACAATGAATCTTTTGCTCTCGGAAACTGGACAGTGGAGAATGTCTGTTCAGATTCCACAAAAAGCACTAAATAATACTAAATAACTCTAAGAAATATCAAATCTGAAATCTACAGGTTACGAGTGACCAATTTACGTTATGTTAATAGCAAGTCAAAAGTGCTGCGTGAGTGAGAGAGAGAGATGTCTGAACACAGTGCGGTTCTAAGTAACAATGAATCTTTTGCTCTCGGAAACTGGACAGTGGAGATGGCACAAAATGTTTTGAGGAAGATGATGCAATCCTTCTAGAAGTTTCTAATATGACGTAACTTTAAAGAAAATTCGTGAAATCTACACGTGGCATTCGGCAAAGACGTACGCGTGTGAAACCAGTCTGCTCAACAAAGACACAACTCGATTGAAACAGACTCCTCGAGCAAGATGATTGACATGTTGTGAAAACAACACGGAGACTGCGAGCTACCTTAATCTAGAGGCGATGAAAAGATACTGAAACAACTTTATCTTGGAACGTACAAAGATAATCGCTCTCTTTCTTTTCATTCTACGTTAAATAGTTTTAAATTATGTTATGCGAATCTGAACATACATTTTAAGACATCCTATAACTCTATAAGCTAGCTAAGGAATCTGAAAAATGTTGCAAAACTCTATATATAACATTTCATACAGTCTAGGAGAAGATATATGCATTTTGAAAGTAGTGATATATATATATATATATATATATATATATATATATATATATATATATGTGTGTGTGTGTGTGTGTGTGTGTGTGTGTGTGTGCGTGTTTGTGAGTGTGTGTGTTTGCATAGGATCTTTTAAATGTTTTTAGAATAAAGAATAGACTTATAGTTTGACGAGGTTTTTAGCTTCCTGTCTCTGATAGTTGAAGCTCGAGCGAAAAAAGTGAAGAGGAAAGGCTTATATACCAAATAGTAATAACCAATAAACAAAATATGGAAATAATCGCCAACTTATTTGCATTATCCTGTGATTTTTGCCATTTTGGTATTCGCATTATTTCTGGTGTGAGACCATAAATATTCTCATTTCGTTCTATAAAGAGATGCCTAGAAATTTTTTAGAGAATTTTTTTTTTTTTTGCGGATTGATGGTTTTATCAATTAGCCAAAAAGTGATGGTTTTGTCAATTAGCAAAAAATGATTGGGAATATCGGTTGTTGGGATTATTCCCAATCATCTTGTTAGTAACTTTGCCCCAATGAAAAAGATTAAATTTTCCCACCAACATTTCCCTATAATAAAAGTATGTTGTAATGAAATTGGGATGTCTCATATAATGATGAAGTATTGATTGCGGAGTGAAAATTCCGTCAACCATTGTTGTGATGAGAATGCTGAATTGAATTGAATTGAATATAGAATTTAGGTAGGCCAAAAGTTTGAAAGGTGTAACAGAAGGAAAACCACGCAATGGCACTATGAACCAATTGATAGGAAAGGATGGAATGTAAGATGGACGAAAGAGAATATAAAAGGAGGTAGAGTAAAAGTAGTGAAAGCTGTTGCAGCGTGGGGCCGATGGGACTGTAAAGAATATTAAGTAATGCTTAGGGTGCACTGCATGAGGTGCACTGACAATTTTACCCTCCTTTGGGAATGAGAATACTGAGCAGTCTAAAAAGGACATGGAGTGTTACAACAAGTGAAGTTCATTAGGCTGAATAATTTAAATAAAGGAAAGACGTTTGTTTCCTCTATATAAACAAGGTGTAATCCAACCCCCAGCTTACCGCTAAGTGTGCAAGATTTTCCCCTCACGCTTAAGTTGCAAACATTATATTCCTAACGTTTAGCGTATATTAAAACATGCTAAAATCTATGGTCAAATAGAGTATTTTCACCAACAAAAATTTAAATAAATACGCTATATTTTATTACAAATAATTTTTCTGTACTGTTTAGCATCCACATAATTTATTTTGTACATTTTTATTCTAATAAATAAAACATAATTATCCTATCCTAAAATTCCTGTATCTGTAACTCAATGCGAAACACCTTTTTCAGACCTTTTTAGGGTCTTTCATAGACCTTACCTATCTCCCCAACAAGAACAACACCAACAAAGTAGTGTGTAGGCTCACTCCCTGAGTAAGCAAAAATTTTGGGAATTCCAGTTGATGAAGCGTAACTGTACATTTGTGTGACAATCTTTGTGTACCTCAACCGAATATATTTATAATTACTGGATTCAAATATTGGATTAGGAGAGAGAGAGAGAGAGAGAGAGAGAGAGAGAGAGAGAGAGAGAGAGAGAGAGAGAGAATTTCAGTGAGTAACTTCAAGACCACGAACAGCGAATTTCTTTGGGTGGTGGCCTTGGTAGCTTACGGTAGTTGTTGTGTAATGTTTCCTTCGACAAGAAGCATTAACAGTAATATTCTCTAAAACAAATTTAAGGTTTTGATGTTAAATTGATCGGTAAATAGTTAGCAAGAGGATCATACACAAAATGGTGTGTTTGTATGTGTGTGTGTGTGTATGTGAGAGAGAGAGAGAGAGAGAGAGAGAGAGAAATATTTCAGCGAGTAGCTTACAGTAGTTGCTTTATAATGATGCTTTTGAAAAGAAGCTTTGACGAACATTTTTCCTCGTAAAGAATAATAGAGCATTTTGGATTAGCTATGATGAAAAATGTGGTACGATTGCATGGAGTGGCTGTAATCATTCAGGGAGGAACATTCATTAATTTTATATTTTTGTTTTATATTTTAAAGTATTGAAGGAAAGGCAAGAACCCAAATATATCGATATATTAAGAACAGTCCAGTTATCCATAAACTCGGTCATTTTCGTTAAACAGTTTTTTTTCCTCCAGTTTCATAGTTTGTTTTTCCTAATTTTAAAGTTGACATGTCAGTGACTACAATTGTTTAGCAAGTAACTGTAGACATATCGGTGATTAGAATTTGGTTGCTTAGACTATACACACACACACACACACACACATATATATATATATATATATATATATATATACATACATACATATATATATATATATATATATTATATAAATATGATATATATATATCATATATATATATATATATAACATAATACATACTACATACAACATATCATATATAATATGAGATTTATAGATATAGAGATAAAGATGTATATATATATATTATATATATATAGATATATATACATACCATAACACTACATACATACATACATACATACATACATACATACATACATACATATATTAGCGTGCTCTAATTTGTTTGTTTTCTTGAAATATTTTTAATACATTTTCTGTCGTTATATATATGACTCATGTTATATAGATGAATTTTCTAAGCTATTTTTAGTGACCGTTATTGAATATTTTGTGCCTGATTATGTTTCAAGTATACTGTTACTTTGGTATTGACATCTCTTGCTGATGTTTTATTATGTTTCCCACTTAAAGTTTCCCTTCTCTATTTCTTTAGATATTACTGTACTCCTTTTCTTTTCATTTTTGCCCATTCATCCGAGTTCCATACCAATTTGATACGTGTTTACGCTTAAAAGCTTAGGCCACATTAATGCACATAGTATGTGTTGTATGATGCATAAAGGTCTTTTTGTGAAATGTGTGAGCTATTAGAAATTTTACCCTGATTATGATCACTGTTTTGATAGTTTGTAGTTAATGAGTAGCATTAGCTAGATTTTTACTTCGTTCTTCTCACAGTTGTGGTTGAAAGGTATAGGAGATTGGGGGCTTGTGTTGGTAATGAAGTTGTTTGTGGGAATACAAAATATTTAAAGCTACAAATAGCAGTCGTGGGCACAACTAAACCTTGGTTCGACATTCCCTTTCTAGTTTTCTGTAAATGAAAACTGTTGTCTGTCTGTCCGCACTTTTCTGTCCGCCCTCAGATCTGAAAAACTACCGATGCTAGGGGGCTGCATATTTGTATGTTTATCATCCTCCCTCCAATCTTCAATCATGTCAAATTGCAGCCATCTAGCCTCTGTAGTTTTTATTTTATTTAAGTCTAAATTTAACCTTCTTCGTTCGCCTGGCATCGCTATAGGTGCCAACAACACAGGCCCCCATCGGTACGTTGCTGAAAGTTTCATGGGCATTATAAGCTTTACAGAAAACTCGATTGCGACGAAGAAATTTCGGCGTAATTTTAATTGTTTTTAATGTCCTAACCCCTTCTCATGTTCACTGACTTATTGTTTGGTATCGAAAATAGAGACAGTTTCAATAAATTGCATGCAATTTCTCTGAATTGTTAAAAGGTATAGAGGTCATGTAGTTCGTATTCTCTATCTTATTTCTGACTGTTTTTTCTCTGATTTGTGATGTTTGGATCTAAAACTATTTTCCGACACTCAATGGCATCTCCTGCCAATTTTTTTCAAGTGTATGGTGATTCATTATAGAAATAAAAGCAATCGTAAAAGGGTTAGGTTATGTGACACGGTATATTTAAAAGATTTGTAAAGGGTAAAATTGTGAATGGTAGCAATGGAATTTATATTGAATATCTTCAAAATGAAAATAGGAAGGAAAGAGCAATTGTGCAGTATCTCTTAGGATGCCAGTTGTCCAAAGAATGGACTACGTTTCTTGTCATATATGAGAAACTGGATTTCTTAAAAAAAAAAAAATCGGATATAGGTTTAAATATTGTAATATGGAATGTCTAAAAAAACCTTATAACACGATTAACATGTAGACAGAATGAATAACTAATTTGAGGATACTTATGACGACTTATCATGTTCGTGCTATTGCTATGGTGATTTCATTTCCATGCTTAAACTTTCTGTCGGTGCGGAATTGTGCCTGAAGCAAATTGAGTTATGCCCTTTAGAAGGCTTGCGAACTTCCCTGGCTTTTGAGAGGGGGAAACAGCTGTTAACAAAACTTTTTCATTTAAGAGGAATTCACTGACCACTTCTGTTTGTTGCTTATGCTATTGCCGAACAAACGAAATGATAATCTGTAACCAGTAGATATTGTGAATTGATATGTTTCAGATTCATATGTTTTGAGTTTTAATAATAAATTTTAGGTTTAAAATAGATCACGGGTTCTTAGAACCGTTTGTAAAGAATTAAATTACTTAGTTGAAATACCTGAAACTATATTGAATTAAGTTGGAACGCAAAATTGATAAGTATCGGGGATATATCATTAAAACGAAGCAGCAGGGAGGAGCCAAAAACTGTTAGCAGTTTTTTCAGGTCGTCGTTTTGTTCATTTGCAGCGCTGATACGCGCCAACGAGAAAACATGAAGTATCACTCCCCACGAAATCATTATTGTCAGGAACATTTAATCAAACTTGTTGCAAGGGAGACTTGGGAAAATATCCGTGACCAGGCCAATACGGAGATGCAAACACCAGTGTGAAAGGAAGCAATTTTTCTCCCGGGGGCGGGCAGTTCTTGAGGTCGAAAAGCGAGATAGGTCCATTATCAAGCCCTGATTGACTGGCTTGGCGCTGCAATGGACCTGGAAGCATTTGGAAATAGTGTGTTGGAGTAAGTTTCTGCCATCAGCATTACTCAGTAGGTACTGGAAAAAAGAATAACGGAATTTTGTTTTATTGTACGCTTTTGAAGTTGCTGCTTTTCACCGCGAATCTTATTCGAGAATATATACTTTTGTTAGGGTTCTCGTAGCGATAATATTACACAAGTGTTCGTTAATCTACATTTGGCCAATGGTGCAGTTTGGCTTTCTGTGGAATTCACTTGCCAGTATCAGCGAGATTATGAATGCTTATCTAAGTAATAATTCATAGATATTCACGCAACTGCAGTTGGCAAATACATATTCTGTTTTCTTCTTAATTATAACATATACTTTTTTTTTCTGGTGACAATGCCCTTAGAGGTAGTCGGCAGCTTGATAATATTTGGTTGAACGTAACGTTTCCGAATTGCATCGTTATATTTCATTTATAATTATTTGGTGGTCCGAATGAAAGCTATTTACCTAACCAAACATCTCCCTCAAATGTATGTCTGTTACTGATGAGAGACTGAAGAAATGTGGTCTAGAGTCCAAAATGACCTAGTACGATAACGGAAATTAACCCTTTGAAATGGGTTTCAGATACACACTGTTTCATGCAGAACCATAATATGTATTTTCCTTATATTTTAACGCAGATGGGGACGAATTAGAGTGATTACTCAAAGAAACATGCTATTATCAACATTTCCTAAAGGTTTCCCATATCTCTATCGGTGTCATTTGACTGCTGTAGTGTTTGATTTAATTTTATTATAAGTAATTTTTTCATTTGTTTTCCCCCAGTGTCGATCAAACTAGGCATTAAGAATATCATTGTAAATTACTAGCTGAAATTCACCCCACGTGGCTCGCCAGCAACTGTTATTGTAAAAACTGATTGCAGAGAGGAAATCTTGTCTGTCCTTTGCGTCATTTGAACACAATTGTATATATTAGTTTCGTAGACGATCACGGTTGGCGACACTGGCTCAGCTGTGGGGACAAAAGCAAAAAGAGAACTCTCTCTCTCTCTCTCTCTCTCTCTCTCTCTCTCTCTCTCTCTCTCTCTCTCTGACCAGGGTAGCTGAATCAAATCCTGAATTACAAAAATAGAATTTATTCAGAAATTTTAACATGGCACTAGTTAATTAAAAGATAGTTCATGGACCCTGGCTTCGGTATAATAGAAAGTAGCAAAAGGGGAAATCAAACAGAAAATCAAGTTGAAAATATCCCTTCTCTGGTCGTTACCATAACTATGATATATTAAGTCCATTATTCACCGTTAAAAAGTCTTGGTTATATCCAGTAATCGGAACATTTCCCTGTGCACCATTTCGAATGCTCATTACACCTGAACATTTCCATCCCAAATATCCATCATGGGACCATTAAAACATTCCTGATAAGGAAATAGAATCATCGCTGTTAGACCTCAGCACACAACATATTGAATAAATACGCGGGAAACTATGACAAAGCAAAAATAAAAATGCATAACTCAGAAAATATATAAGATATATAAAAGTAACGTAAATGTGGCATCTGTAAGAAAAAGTATCAAAGTTGATGGACTACGGTTTTCTACTCAATCAACAAAGGGAAACTGTGCTTGGCTGCGCCCGCCAGAATGCACAATTCCATCACAAGATTCTTTGCACCAAAACTACCGTGACGAACATATGCACGCACGTTTCCAAGTCACGCCTATAAAATCCGATCTTATCCGTATTGTAGAGTTCCATTGTTCGATATGGGGGGGGATTTTCCATTACAAAATGAGGTATTGTCACTATGCACTTGATCGGACTATATAAGGCCGACAAACTCACTACCGCAGAATACCTTGTGATATCATATGAAAGCAATCTTCTCTCGTCTCCAGGCTGGCGACAAAGGGCTGGGTCACTAAACAGCTAAGCACTGAAACAGACATTAAAAGCACCTTCAGGATCGCTAAAACAGACATACCTGCCGGAAACAGTAGGCGTTAATACGATACAAAGTCTATATATTTAATACAATTGTAAATTGTCATCAGTAGATTTTAAAATCACATATCCTATATGTTTTCCTCAAGAAGATCGAAAAAAAGGAGATCAGTTTGTCTGGCATGCTATTGGCACTGTCCATGTAATTATTGCAATTTAAGAACATATGTGAAAGAAATTTTACACAAAGAGATAGTAGTGTTGGTTCTGAGAAAAAAATGTAGAAAGAAGTTCATCACATTTGGTCGCTAGATTTACGCTTAGGTATGAGTTATTCTATACTGATATCTAACTTGGAATTGAAGAAATAAGTGAAGATGTCACTCGAATACTTTCTCGGTTTTGAATGTTATTGGAATACGTTTTGAGGCGTTAATTGGTGCTAGTTCTTCATTATGGATAATTATAATTCGTTTAGACCGCGTCAGTTTTTGTCTAATCATGTGTTTAGAAATAAGACATTTTTGTATATTTTTAGACTATTCCTTCGTCGAAATTCGAAGAGAAGGTTGTTTTTTCCCAAGCATTACGCAGTAATTGTTAAAAATGTATTCCCTCTCCTTCGTCATATCTTTATCATCTTAGAAATCGTTAAGAGGATTTGCGTTGTTTCTCATTTTTGTGCTTCATAGAAAGATTACCTCAGAAGAAACAAATAGGCGAAATTTAACGAATGAGATCAACTCTTGTTATTTTAGACCCTCTGTTTATTCGGCGGATTCTTTCTCCGTTATATTTAATAAGGAATTACACGTACTTTTTAAATATCCCAAAGCCGATATAAATGATTTATGGTGAGTTAGGACTTTGAGTATTTTTTTGTTTCTTTTTGCCCGACAATTTTACAATCCTAAAACGAAATTTGTCAGTCTTAATAGGGAAGTATAATTAACGTTTCTCACCTGTTTATTTACTATAGAAGTTATACCTATCGATATAAGATAGATGTACATAGTGAGTCATTCTTGATACCATATATAGTTACATATGTTTTTAAGGCTATATTCTAACCTAGTTTAAGGTAGCATAGTCGGGGAGGTGTCTGGCTTCGATCTTATCAGAAACAGTTGAAGAAAAATATTTTTGGTGTTCTTAATGCAAAAACGTCTTAGGGTATTCCTTTATTATCCCTTTTAAAATATAAATGTTCCACCTTGGTTTAATTGCTGCTTCTTGGGAAGTCGAATGGACGTGAGATTCATGTAAGCCAAGTCCCAACTTGGACTGAAAAAGACTAAGTTCTAGAGAGAGCTTTTAAAAATATCTAAGTTTAGTTACAGTGACATTGGCAGCACCATCAAACTAGGCGCACACCGTCTGCACTATGCCGTCCACACTAGCGGCACAGGGCTCTAGCTCCGGGAGCAGCCTGTAACTGAGTTCCTTCTCTCTTCTTTTTATGGTATTTTGTTTTGGGTGTCAACTGTGACGTCATGGTTCGAGGTGTGTCGGGTAAAACCTTTCACCCTCTCTCTCATGCTTCACTATGCACTGCTCAGTTCACCATTTTTATTTACAGTCTTCTTTAGTCATCGTTTTCTTTATTCCCACACCTGAGCAGCGACGGAAATATTTCGATAACTTATCACCTACTATATCTCCTTTGCGTTATGCTCTAAAATGTTGACTTTGCTTGTTCCCGTTGGGAGAGCCATTCAACTTTTGCTTTGTCTTTAGCGCTTGTTCATCTCTCTCTCTCTCTTCTCTCTCTCTTTCTGAGTCACTCATGCTTAGTTTTTATGAATAGTCTTATGAATACTCCCTCTGTAATATTATCTATATATATATATATATATACATACATACATGCATATAACGTATATTAAGTATATATAGGTATGTTAGGTTATTGTATAGTTTTCGTGTATACCTCTTTGATTGTTTATTATTTGTCGCTTGTACCTTGTTTGCTCTTGTATTATATATGATTCAGCTCTTGCGAATACCAAGAATAAACCATTGTGGCCCAGGAAAAGGGAAAAAAGACGTGGTCAAAATACGACCTGAATAAAAAAATAGTAATGGTGAAAGGTATATGGATCAAATTTTGATCAAGTTCTTTCCATAGTGTTCTGATGTGGGCTAGAATAGAATCCATAGCCGGATTATATATAGTACAAGAGACAACTCAATGAACATTCAGAGGGATAAACAAAAACTGTCTGCTAGAAGCGTCTCGCCCAAAATTACCAGAAATGTTAATCAAGATTTACCAAAAACCTTACCGTATGCATGCATAAGCCCGAACACCGTAGGAGCTATAGGTGAGAGAGAGAGAGAGAGAGAGAGACAGAGACAGAGACAGAGACAGAGACAGAGAGAAAGCACCTGGTCCGTTTCTGCTAAGACATTTTTGACAATGATTTGGGAGGAGAGCCAATTAGAATTCCCTTACCTGGGTCTTAACTTGGTTTCTCTATTCACCTCTCTCTCTCTCTTGCTACTTCAGAGCAAAACAAATTACAGTTAATGGAAAAGGAAAGGGAACAGAAAAATAAAAGATTATTGAATTAAGTTCCCTTCTAAGAAAAAATCCGATGAATATTCATGTTAGTAAGTAGCTTGCTGTGAAACGATAAATGCAAATGTACATGCACATACATATATACATATAAATTTATTAGCGAAGGTTGTCGTTTATTAATCCCAAGTTGAGATAGAGAGAGCCAAATTGGTTATTCATATTACTCAGTGGCACATTTTTACAAAAGTCATAATCGGATTTGGTTCCAAAGAAGTCGATCTTCGTTAATCTCCTTCGTTAATCTGTTTTTTCTTCCGAAAGCTTCATTTATTAATTGTCTCTATTCTTTTTTTTCTAGTAATATCTGCCCCACTGATACCCAGTGGTATAGAAAATAGCCAATTTTGATTTTTTTATAAACTTTTCCTTTAGCTTATTCTGATTCTGTATTCTGAAGAGTAGTCTTTGGATATAACCACATTCCAACCCTGTGAATTGGTTACGAAAATGTCAGTATGGTCAGTTAATTAAGTATATCTTAGTCTAACTAGACCACTGAGGTGATTAACAGCTCTCCTAGGGCTGGCCCGAAGGATTAGATATTTTTACGTGTCTAGGAACCAATTGGTTACTTAGCAACGGGACCTACAGCTTATTGTGGCATCCGAACCACATTATATGAAGAAATACATATCTAATCACCAGAAATAAATTCCATTGAGTCCTTGTTTGCCGAGGGGGGAAGCGAACTCGGACTACCAAATCGGTAGGCAAGCACGCAACCCACTCGCCCAACGAGTAACTAATAGTATGGCCAGTATCAAAATCATAAGTGAATACCCAGCATTAGCTCAAAATGAATAAAGGAGGTAGCAGCGCACATTCATACTTTCTCTTGCATTCACTTTGAAGTTTACAAAGAAAGCAACCTACCTTGCACAGACAAGAGGTGTAACCATATTTCTGGAAAAGTGCTGGAAAATAAAAAATAAAAAATTATGTTACACTGGACTAAGATGCAAGGAACGACTATGTGTTAGATCCGAGATACCAACCTAGCAAGTCTGTGATTATAAAGTATCTCTCTCTCTCTCTCTCTCTCTCTCTCTCTCTCTCATTATTTATTCCGAAACATCAGATCAAATTGACTGTAATTGGATTTGATGGATAGGGTAAAAACTTGATATTTATTTTGGGAGTATTTTTTGTTTTGTTTCAGCATACTGTCAGTATCTTTCATGTTTAATTAAAATTTGACCCAAATGCTGTCAATAATTTCCTTTACCATGGGTGAAAACGATTATTTATTATTTTTGTTCATGACAGAATTATAATTATCATTAACATTCTTCTACCTTTCGATCCGTTATATTTTAGTGTAGAGGCGTGCATAAAAATACTCGATAACGGCTGTATTAATTAATTTTCAATATCACAACGCTGTCACTATGTTAGGCAGTTTTTTTCGCGAATTGTTCTCTAATTGAAAGAAATGAGCAACGATTTTATAAATATGCATTGGATTTTATCGTTCGAACATTGAGTTTTTAAGGGAAATGTAAACTAAAGTAACATCTTACCTTCATTTTATGAAATTTTATTTTGCGTCTTTTTTTTTCATTTATCTATCAGAGTTTGCTAATTTTTGCTGATTGAATAAAAGTATGGTTTTTAGACTTTATAGGATGCTATTAGAAATCTTTTTATTAATCTGTTTCTAAGAGAGAGAGAGAGAGAGAGAGAGAGAGAGTGGTTTTAAAGTAGTTTTCTTACTTGAATTCAATCAAAATAAACCGCTTATGCGTTTATGTATGTGCTTGTTCATACGCCTTTGTCGTGAGGCCGATTTACCTACCTCCTCTTTTTCTCGAGGATTATACGCACCGGAAACTGACCCAAAAAGCCGCATATTTAGTTGAAAAAGGCTCCTTGAAAATGTGCGGGATTTTACGTTCTCATCAAAATGGTGAAAGTGGATACCTGTGTTGGTTTTACTGCGGGCACTTTGTACTCACTTTTTCTTCCCCATTGTTTTGTCGGTCTTTTCCATATTTCATGTTGTATGTATTATTTCCGCTTCCTCTTCCTTTATATCCGCCGTTTTTTTTCTGTGATTTCCTTACTTTTCTTTCCATGTCCTTGCTTTTCATTTTTTGGATTTCCCTCATTGTGTGATGCTTGAAATGGGCGAATCTACAAAAATAATTGAAAATTTTTTATTTCTTTCATTACGCTCGTCAGTTTTGAAAGCATGACATTTCCAGTTTCCACTAAAATAGTCGTAATGCTTATATGACTGCCAGTGAATACAATGTCAAATGTCTATATTTTCTATTTTTTTGCTCATTACAAATTGTTCCATATAATTGTGCTCTCCAAAATTGTGCAGTACAGCTCATGTTGCGCCATGCAGAATATATTACAAAAGTTGCCATCTATAAAAGTTAGTATGAAGACAATTAGATTTATAGTCACAAAATTGTCTCGTCCTCATCATTCGGCTGGTCTCCAACACTAACATTTTAGCTGTTTAACGCAAGAACTGTTGTCCCCAAGAAATTAATATCCTAAGTAAAACTTTACCATCCCCAACGGTCGGTTTCAGGTGCATAGAAATGAAGATTTTTGAAAATGGGGGTAATGCAAGGATTACTAAGTAATTGCGTCAAGATTAAAAGTGTGTTTTGAAAATCCTGATTTCATGAAATATTTCTTTGAAAGAGCAGAAATAGATTGTTAATGCTAAAAATGATGCCAAAGTACCGAATGCACTTGTTTCTTTTTCATGTGCAAGTCACAAGCAGTCACGTGAGATTCTGAAGCATTACTAGATATGGTATTGATTGTGAAGCCCTTCCGATCTGATATGCGATAGGGAATATATTACAAAAATAAGAATACAAGTTTTCCTTTGAAAGGAGTCATTCCTTAGAGGCAGATAGTCACCGTGAAAGGAAGCGGTATTTTCACACATCGGTCGAAAAACAATGTAGATCTGTCATGAAGCTTTTGATGGGAATGACTAGAAAACGACAAGCACTTCTTGTTGGGAAATAATTTTCCATGGTCATCTTCATGTTCCGTCATACATTTGGTATAATATTCCAAAGGGAAGTTTGATACTTTCTCTGCCTTCCATTTAAAATTCCTTTCTCAACGGACGTTTGATTCGATTTGTTCGCGCATTTTTCATCCAAATTTTACAGTTATCTTCTCCCACTAGTGAAGCACGGAATTCATCCAATCATGCAAGATATAATTCCAATTTTGTTCTTCCATGGAGCTGTGGAATACAATGGATGCTTTATTGTCTTTTATTTTTGTATTAATGGGCAATGGCTAAGCCTGAGATAGTCTGCCTAAATTGGATAGCCTTGTCGATTGCAAAACCCTTTGCACCTTTTAAATGGCGGGCGATGTTCCTTGTTTAAAAGCAGTACCCGGAACATTTTTATTAATTCTCTCGTAAGCCTTGCATAATTTCTCTCTCTTTGCCATAGAAAATTATTTACTTAACTAATGAAACTTGCCTGATACCAGTTATTTCTCTCTTTTCGAGTATAACAGCATCTACCTATAAAAACATTTCCCTCACACATATTTGTTCTCTTGACATTTCCTTTGTTTTAAATGCCCTTGCTCATGAGTAAATCAACGTTTCTAAGCAGTAATGCATTTATGATGAAGTAACTTTCGTTACTAACCTGCGCAGGAGTTTCATCCCTGAATGTATACCACAACGCCTCCAGTTGTAGTTGCTTTTAAAGTCATTTTTGGGTACAAACGGCGTTTTAGTTAAAAGATGCAAATTTATGCACCTGCTTTGGAAGACGTCTAGACAACAGTCATGGAGTTTTTAGTTCAGACCACAGCTAGGTACACTACATGGAAAAAGTATCATTAATATTATGAAAAGGCTTTCAAATCAATTGCGTGTAATTGATTGGTATCATTGATATAAGCGGGTGCGCAAACACATACACATGCACACACATATAGATATCCATGTTTTTGGCAAATATACATGGATGTAGTTTGACTAATGTGTAGCCTGTGTACGTGTATGTGTTGGCAGGTATCCATATGTCACTGTATTAAGTTTTTCCATATGATAGAATTTATCGTGTGCTTGTATTAATTAACATTGAATGATTCTTCTAAAAGTTAGTGAATGCGTCCTGTGGATGCATTTGCAGAAATCCATCAAAGCCATCTCTCGAACGAAGGGCCGAAAAACTCTTCCCTTCCTCCTGCAAGAGTTGGCGCTTGCACCTTTTTCCCCGTATCGACGCTCTGAGCCAACATCCGAACCTTTCAGACAAATTGCAGGAATCAACCTTTGCATATTTCTTCAACAGCTCTCCATTTGCTGAGCAAACAGATATTTGGACCTTGCCTCTCTCTTCCTTTTTCTTTTCTCCTTAAAGAGAAAGCAACTCACAAAGAAGCATAACATTTTAGTTAACAAGTCTGAACACCCTAATCAGCGCTAAGGTATTTCGTCTTCATATTGCATTATAGAGAAGGATTTTTCCTATCTTATCTGAGTGGTACAGATAAGGTTATGATATGGGTTTTCAATCTCTTGACTTCGTTATTCATCGAAGTTATTGAGTATTTAAATTACCTTCCGTCAACGAGCCTTGAAAGTTTCTGTTTTTTTTAATTATTACATTGTTTTTATATTTGGTCATTTTGCCTAAGTTCAGAAATTAGTTCTGGATCCAGTATCGGTTTGAAGGCTGGATGACTTTTTGTACTGTTGATGTAGAAAAGGAAGAGCATTTCAATTTCGTGGATAAAATGGAATACTCATAATTT
This sequence comes from Macrobrachium nipponense, assembly GCF_015104395.2. Taxonomy (NCBI): domain Eukaryota; kingdom Metazoa; phylum Arthropoda; class Malacostraca; order Decapoda; family Palaemonidae; genus Macrobrachium; species Macrobrachium nipponense. Next base: position 79,779,268 of record NC_087205.1, read on the forward strand.
TAGAAGGTTTGGGTACATTTTCATAAATCGGAAAACGACATATATGCACAAATGATTTCAATTATATAACGCTAAGGGAGGGATGTAGTCTTTAGGTGCTGTTTTTTATTTATCTTGAAATTTACTTTCGAGATGTTGCGTAATTCTTCTTTCATTTAAAAGTCTAACAGACTGCATGACACAATTGTTGCAATAGATTACAACAATGCTCCCTTGAAAATGTACACTACAGACAGGAAGATAACCTGTTATTTAGTGTCTTCATTATCCTTGCTGGCGGTGTAAAGGATTAGGTTTTCTCCATTGTGCTCCTTAGGTAGATGGGTCCCGAAAATAATTGTAGAGCAAATTTAATCAGGTGTCAAGGGAAGGAAGCCCATTATCTGTAGAAAATACTCTTGATTAAATTTGGGCTGATATTCTCTCTCTCTCTCTCTCTCTTCTCTCTCTCTCTCTCTCTCTCTCGCTTCAGTTACGTTTTCTGACACTGCTCAGCCGCTGCGTTTTTTTATTTGTTTGATTGCATTATTTTTTGTTATAACACGTATGCAATAATACTATTCCAAATGGTAACGACAGTGTATAGATATCCTGGATAGGTCTCAAGTGATGCTTTTTTTTTAATTTCCTTTTTTGAATTCATGCTTTTAATATTCAATTATTCACAGTACTCAGTAAGATATTGGAATGCAATACCATTATACCTTTAATAGAGCCATTAGTTAATGGTTGAAACTGATGTCGGCATAGCAGTGAATGAATGGAACAATTAACAGCAATTTTTTCCTTCAGTAACAGATGCCGCTTGTGCAATGTGTTTGTAATTATAACCACCACAATGACCGATAGATTCTACACACACACACACACACACACACACACACATATTTATATATATATATATATATATATATATATATATATATATATATATACTATATATATATATATATATATATATATATATATATATATATATATATATATATATATATATATATGGTTGAAACTGGTGTCGGCATAGCAATGAATGAATGGAACAATTAACAGCAATTTTTTCCTTCAGTAATAGATGCCGCTTGTTCAATGTGTTTGTCAATTATAACCCACCACAATGACCGGTAGATTCTACACACACACACACACACACACACACACACACACACACATATATATATATATATATATATATATATATATATATATATATATATATATATCTCTCGCTCTCTCTCTCTACAGCTGAATTATCCCGTGGAAAGCGGAGTCTTGATAGAGAGGAGTCATGGGTGGCCGCAGCACCATTTCTAAGGGGGGTGGGGGGTTGGAAGAGAATCTTAATCCTTACGTGGATAGTTTCCAGTATCCAGCAGACAAACACTTTCACCCTTTGAACTTGCAAGTTAATTCCAAAAACAGCACCAGCGCCTGCATTTCTTTAATTTTTGAAATCACTTATATAATATTTGTCACATCAGGAAAACCGTAAATATCAAGGAAGAGGGGTCCAATCAGACGACATTCAGGTACACGTGTTTTATTAATAAGAAACGTTTCATGTTGTCACCAACAACATCATCAGTCTGCAAATCAAATTCAACATTTAAAATAAACTTCCAAGTTACCAAAAAAAAAAAAAAAAAAATAAAACTATACTTTCAACGTTAAAATAGATAACGAACAGAAAACTACTTATTCAAGAAGAAAAGAAGAGATGAATTACTAAAAACGGTAAGGTCTGCCCACAACATAAACCTCACTTGTGTTAAAATGGTGGTCACTTTAGAAATTAAAAACAGCATCGCCATGGACCTCTCGTTGTTACTGAGGGAAGGTTTCTATTTGAAAACTGTGCAGACCTACTATTGCCAGCTCTATATGGGGGCCACACGGCTAGAGAGAATGGGAAATGAGTCTAAGCATAGACGGTGATCAGTATGGCACTGAATGGTGGTTTTGCTAAAATCCTTTTTGTCCTAACAGATCTTAGGTGTTCAAACCATCGTACACATGCTTGGCGCTTTATTTTTCCCGCGTAAAATGCATCACACTCATTTATAAACAACGTTAGATTGTAGTTCTGGGGGTACGATGTCTTTGTACTTAAACAAGCTACCAATGATGTACTTAGATTTGAACACTACTCTGACATTAACTTTGGGATCCCATACAGGATGCAGGGATGCATATTTCCCAAGTCTGGAAGAGTATAAGGATGGGGAAAATTAGGACCAATCAAAGCACGTGGAGCTGATCCATGACGTCACAAGCCCCGCCTTTTAGCTACACTCGGTCTCATAGCCATTACTGCCAGTCACAATGCCGAAGAAAAACTTCCCCATTTCACAGTTTATACGGCTTGTATGACCTATACATTTTAGTCAGATATATCTAAACAGATTGCAACAGTAATTCAACAACAATATATTCTTCAAATGAGATATATCGTGAAATATACTAAGCGTTATTGGCTTCTCCCTCTTGGTAATAGTGCTCAGTACCTCTTAATTCCTGTTCATAAGGTCGATATTTTCTGCATAAATAATATTTTCATCGCGAGTTGCTAAATTATATGCTTGAAAATACGTGTTTAATGCCATCTATGAAGAGTTGCGATAACTCTTGGGATGAATCAAACAATATACAAGATGGTAAAATTGATGGTATATGACCTGTAATTAGCACTACAGAATACAGACCGGAGGCCAAGAACTTCGCGGCACTTCGACTCCCATGAAGATGAATTTAATCTTCGACTTTGAAAGTGACGACTTTAACAGCATGGAGCATGGTATCGTTTTTCAGGTGTTACTGCCTGTTGTTTCAGGATATAAAAATTTTATCATTACAGTACTGAAATAATAACTGCCTTATGCTTAAATGAAATGTGGAGGATACAGTTTTGATGACAAATTTATGCACCTTGTAGGGGGATAGTGCCGTCAGTACACCTCATTCGGTTCAATGTAGGCATTACTTAAGGTTCTTTGCAGGGTCCCTTCGGCGTCTAACTGCAACTATTGTCATTCATTTTACTGGTACCTCCGTTCATATCCTCTTTCTTCCATCTTACTGTCCACCCTCTCCGAACAATTGTTTCATAGTGCAACTACGAGAATTTCCTCCTGTAACACCTTTCAAACTTTTTACTGTCAATTTCCGTTTCAGCGCTGAATGGCCTTAGTTGCCCCAGTGCTTGGCATAATTCCAAAAATCTATATAAAAAAAAATTATGAGCTTAATTTAAGGCATACATTTTGCCATTCAGTGTGAGCTTGTATGAAAATAGTAGTATACTCATATAATACCGTTATCTCTGGCTTTAATTAATACATGTTGAATATTTGTATAAAATTTTCTGTAGAAAGAAAGATGGAAAAGAAGTGTCATCCATATTTATTTTAAAGCATATAGCAGTTTTAATAAATTTATGCATCAATTCTGCTTTAGTTCAGCCCAGTAAAAAGTCTACTGTAACTCATTGTAATTTTTTACACACAATGAATGACAAGTACGAAGGGTTTGCTAAAAATATTGAATAAATTAGATAATTAGTGATTTCTTTGTACACAATGAATTTTAAGCAAACATCACGTAAGGGATTGCTAAAAATATTCAATACTGAATTATGTTATCACTTTTAATTTTTCTGTACACAAAAAGGCAATTTTTTTACTACAGTTTATCAAGTACACCTGAAAAACAGCCTTATTCAAATTATCCATTGACAGGATAAGTTTGTCAAGTAACTATATTTGGTGGTTACAGTAGGATAATTTATATCACCAAAATAACAATACCGTAGGTTTCCGTAAGTACACATTAGCTCTTGAAATAATTTAATGGATGATGCTGATACTGTGTCCCTGTAAATAGTAGGGACTATATCAGTCTGATTCCTGTTCATGACCCAGTAATGACCAGTATATTGCTTTTATAAAATGCACGGTATGCATATGTCCATAGACATCCTTAGTGTAAGCTCTACTCCCTCTCTCTATTTTCCCCTACAGACAGGTCAGATTCCAACATTTTTACCATCTTGTATATTGTTTGATTCATCCCGTGAGTTATCGTAACTCATTGTAAATGGCTTTAAACATGCATTTTCACGTCTATAATTTAGAAATTCGTGATGTAAAAATATTATTTACCAGGAGGGAGGAGCCAATAACGCATAATATCTTTCACGGTGTATCTCATTTGAACAATATATTGTTGTTAAATTAGTGTTGCATTATGTTTAGATATAGCTGACTAAACTGTATATGCCATAAGAGCCGTAAACGGTGAAATTGAGAAGTATTTCTTCGGCATCGTGACTGGTGGCAGTAATGGATATGGTCCTAATTTTCCCTATCCCTATACTCTTCCAGACTTGGGAAATATGCATACGGGACCATGCTGAAAATAGTGATCACCGTTAGAGTCATTTTCCATTCTCTTGTCGAGTGGGACCCCACGGAGCTGGCAATAGTAGAAAGAAAACCTGAAAACTTTTCAAGTAGAAACCTTCCATCAGTAACAACGAGAAGTCCACGGAGATACTGTGTTTTTAATTTTTAGTGTGTGTGTGTGTTTTTTATGCATTCATGATGCAGGTATTTGTTTTTTTAGTATTGCTTTGCATGGTTTTTATTATGCTTGTACAGTACGAGTTTTTATGTAACCTTTTGTGTAACATTGCTGTATTTTAGTGATCATTCGTGATTTAACGATTTTTAAATTGTTTCTTTCTGTTTTTGTTGTCAGACCTGGTGATGGAGACAGTTGCTCAGAAACCGGTAGTCCTAACAAAATAAAGGATGTTTTATGTACAAGTACTAGTTTTATTCTTTATATACATAAATACTAGTATAGCTATATATGTATATATATGCAGTCGATAAACACAATTCCCATGCTGTTTCATAATACTAAAGTAAATGAACATGATTTCATTAGCTTTCTGAAGGGAACATGCTCATTCTAGTTCCTCTTTCAAGTATAAATGAAAAGAAATGTATTAGTAAAAAACATGAAAGCAGTTGGAAGTAAACAAGAGCTAGCAACAACAGTTTAAAACGTTATTCGTCCTGTTGATAAATAACGTTTAAAACCGTAGTCGCCAACTCGGGATTGTTTACTTCCAACAACCTTTTATGCTTTTGACTAAAACATTCCATTTTATTTATACAAGCTCTCTAGACCATTTGTATCTGAAAGAGGGAAGGGTAAGTCCCTATCCGAAAGCTAATAAGTCTCCATTACCTCGACATTTTAGTGACTTTACATGTATGATGGTATATATATATATATATATAGCTATATATAATATATATATACGATATATTAGCTATTATCTATATATATATATCAATTCAAGCACAAATGTCCTTTAATATCTAAATTCACATTTACCTCCCAAAAATGGATATATTTTCATATATCATTTGGGAGGTAAAAGTGAATTTAGATATTAAAGGACATTTGTAGCTTGAATTGATATATAAATGGATCACGGTTTCGATGTGATAATTATTCTATATATATATATATATATTGTATGTATGTATGTATGTATATGGATGATGGATGTATGTGTGATTGTGTACATATACATATATATAGGTATTGTATATATAACGTATTGTATATACATGTATATATTTCAATGTATTTATTCAAAAAAATAATGTGAAAGCTATTTTAAGACCTTGATCAGCTCAGGATTTAGAAATGTACTGCCGAGTGACGAAGTGGGCCGCGCTAAAGTGGGTAGGGGGGCCGGTTCGGCTATGCTTGTTTTAAAAATTTTCAGTCTATTCAGAAATGGTGTTATTTAATGCTTAAGATATTTTCCTGGAAAATGTTTTTTTTCTTTATTTATGGAGAGAGTTTTTTTATTTTTTATTTTCATTTATTTATTTATTTATGGAGAGAGGACATTATCGATTGTACTACATTTTATCACCTTTAATTTCCTTTTAGTCCTGAGGCAGTAGGCTCATTGAATAACCTTTATATATTAATGGTAATTAGTTGTGGTTGGTAATTTTAATATTGAAATCGGGCACTTGAAAACATTGCTTTTTATGTCCTTCCTGAAGAAACGTGTGTGTGTGTGTGTGGGGAGAGAGAGAGAGAGAGAGAGAGAGAGAGAGAGAGAGAGAGAGAGAATTAAATAGTCAATGAATAGAATAACTGAATATTTTGGTGCAGATTCACGTCTATTAATGATATTCCTGTTAACAACTATGATCGGAATAACTTGCGTCGATAGAAATGTTGGGAAATAATTATAAGGGAGTCCTTATATTTGCGGATTGCCTTTTCATCCGGTCTTGTCATGGTATGCTCTGTATTGCCTTTTCATCCAGTCATATCACGGTATGGTCTGTAATGCCTTTTCAACTGGTCATGACAGGGTATGGTCTGTAAAATAATGTAATTAATACATGAAATACCTCTGATTTGAATGGAGACACGAAAAATGAAGCGAATAAAAGAACTCTTTCGTATCTAAAGAAAAAAAATGTTAGTTGCACATGCGTTTTGTTTTAAACGAAAGATATCTGAGGTACCAAGGATTATTATTAAACAATTAATTACCTGTGAGTGCATTCAGCCGGTTAAATAAAGTATCACTATCGACGTGTAATTAGTACCAAACACATCCAAAGTGACTCACCGAAGACTGTCACTTAAAATTTAGTCTTTCTTGATTGCGGAAGTATATGCCACCCACTATAAATGCCCGCCAGTTATCCATAGTGTTTGGATCTCTGCAGGTCGGGCAGCAAGATAAATCCGTCATCTGGTGACGATGAACTTCCCTTGCCCCTGAAAAGTAATAAACTCGTTTGGAAAAAGTCACTACGAGTTAGATTTAGGTATATGTCATTTTAGTAGAAGTGGGAGGGGAGTAATAAATAATTATAAGTTTTTCACACGAAATGTACTATGTGTTTACGGAGAGAGGAAATAAGTTTACAAGCTGAATATCAAAAGGCTTTTCTGGGGAATATTTCAGAAAGCTTTTTATAAGCATTTTCCCTCGTGTGATACAGAACCTGTTTAAGCTAAATAACTTAAGGCCAGAGTGACAGAAAGCTCCTGTTCTGTCAGTCTGTCCTCTTTATCTCTGGGTACACTAGTCTTGTTATTTTTCTATTTAATTTTTTGTTTTGTTTTGTTTTACAATAATATATGGCTTCCTGTATATTACTGTATGCCATTTATAAAACTAAGTGCGTGGTTGTTTCGTATTAATTCTATGAAATAATTGTGTTGGGGATTCTCGTGCACTTGTGCGCGGGGAAAACTCCAGCTTATTCAATCATGCATCATTTCTCTCTCTCTCTCTCTCTCTCTCTCTCTCTCTCTCTCTCTCTCTCTCTCTCGTGGCAATTAAACGCATTCTAAATATATACATATATATATATATATATATATGTGTATGTATGTATGTATTGTATGGAGTATGGTATGTATGTAGTATGTAGGGTATGTATGTATGTATGCATGCATGTACGTCTCCACCCTCTATCCTTGACAATGAACCACCACAATCAACAAACTATAGTAGTTCAATTTCACTTTCGTCCTCGCCCCTTTCGTGTTGAAAATTCTTGTTTAATTTCTAAGTAGATCACTGAAAAACTCTTATCTGTAAGGCTCTTATTTATCTTCATTGCAAGAGAGAGAGAGAGAGAGAGAGAGAGAGAGAGAGAGAGAGAGAGAGAGATCGTGCCTAGTCATTTTCCTGTAATTCCCTAAGTAGGTAAATGTACCATTAGCCTCTACCTTTATATATGGTATGTTTGTGTATGTGAGGTCGATTTGCATAACTCCGCTTTTTCTCGAGCATTAAACGCAGCGGAGGTTCACCTCAAAAGGCATATATGTGGAGGGAAAACTCTTTGAAAATATTCTAGGTTTTACGCTCCCGTCAAAATGGTGGGAGTGGATCCCTCTGTTGACTTTGCTGTTGGAATTTTGACGTCTGTTTTTTCACTTTTAGTTACCTCGTTAGTTCTATTTTTTAATTTTCCTTTTAATGTTCTTCATTTTCGCGATTTTTCTTTTTTCGTCTCTTCTGCTTTGTTGAATGAATAGAGAAAGGCTGGAAACATATTTTGCGTTTGTGAATTTAAAGCATGAAATTGTATTCATCAATTTTTTTTTCTTTTATCAAGGATAGTTCCATTAAGTTACTTGTATACCATATTGTTAGTTGAATGTGTGGAAAAATTAAACGTCAAGTTATTTGCAGTTAGAGTGATACAATATTTGCGATTTTAATGTTATATAACTCGTTAGAAACGTCAATATCAGAGAAAGAGGTGCAAGTAAGAGAGAGAGAGAGAGAGAGAGAGAGAGAGAGAGAGAGAGAGAGAGAGAGAGAAAA
>NC_087205.1:79792656-79815156 GCF_015104395.2 Macrobrachium nipponense
AGAAATTGCAGCTGCCATAGCCTAGGAGAGCTGTTAATCAGCTCAGTGGTCTGGTTAAACTAAGATATACTTAACTGATTTGTAAGGGAAGCCGTTATCCGCAAGTTGCTGGGCGGCTCTCGTGAGTATCTTTTGGGCAGCGGCGGAAGTGCTGCAGTGGGGGAGGGCCCAGTATGGTGCCTTTTAAACTGTTGTCAAGAACATTGCTAAATCATAGTTGCTTTTAAATGTTTAGTGGTCACGAATTAGATAAATGATTAGCAAGTGAGTATAGATACATATTAATTGAAAGTCAGGTTACCTTACTCCATAGATATCCCCTTTCTTCACAAAAACTGATAATTTTATAAAACCTAAGGAAGGATGCTGTTGTAGTGTATTAAAGGAAATAGAAGATAAAACTTATTCGTGATGTCTTGGGACACCCATATATTATAGAACTCCCCCATTATTTTTAAATAGGTCAAGTGTAAGAATGTATTTAAGTCTTTACTGACCATATTTAAATGAGTTTAATACAGTCATTTGCTTAGGACATCACATAGTACATTACCTACTGTCTCAACCCTCCACTGAGAAATACGCCCCTCTTGAGTGTGACTCTAATTAAAGGTCTCTCTCCGAGATGAAGAAAAAAAAATAAGTCAAGGCGGTTATCGTTAATTCTTGTTTATGCCTCGTTGCGACCTTGAGGAGGACTTTCTTCTCTGCGTTTTAACTGCCCGTCAATTTGCATAGAAATGAGAATTTAGAGTATGGTTACGACTGCAGCTGGGTGAGGGGTTGAGGGGTTAAGCTATGGAATTCCTCGGGAAAGAAGGAGTATCCTGCAAATATAGGTTCATTTGAATTTAAGATTGGTGTCACTTGCTGTGATCACTTGCGTCGTGCGTTGAGGAAGTGTTGCCGAAAGAGAGAAAAGTATGATGAATGATTTTCTTCATTTATTTTGTCAGTATTTTAGGGGGAAAAAGAAGGTTTCATTTGAAAAGCCCATCAGCACTTATTTAACAAATAAAATTGCGTAAACTTCGTCTCTGGGTTTTGTATGAGGAAAAATTTCCATGTTGCGCAAATAACTTACACACGTATGCAAATAAACACAAGTGCTCATACATTGTGAGTATACACACACACATATACACAGATTATATATATATATATATATATAATATATATATATAATTATATACATATATATATATATATATATATATATATATATATATATATATATATATATATATATATAATATATACACGCATACATTTAATCCACGGTGGAAGGTGAGTGAAACTGTAACTTTGAACGGGTACTTTTTGTAGTTTATTTCTACATTTTCAAGTTCAAACTGAATCCAGGAGAGGTTGACAGGCTTATTTTTACAAACGGAGGGCGGAGTTACAGTTTGTTTATCTTAATAGAATGTTCTTTGAGCCACAAAGACATGGAAAGACGATCAAACGCTAATTTTCTTTCCATGTCTTTTTTGTTCAAAGAACATTCTGCTAAGATCAACAAACTGCAACCCCGCCCTCCCTTTGCATAAATAAGCCTGTCAACCTCTCTTGGATTCAGTGTGGACTTGAAAAATTTAGAAATAAGCTACAAAAGTACTTGTTCAAAGTCCCAGTTTCACTCACCTTCTACCGTGGATTTAAGGATATATATATATATATATATATATATATATATATATATATATATATATATATATATATATATATATAGATGTGTATATATATATATGTGTGTGTGTGTGTGTGTGTATTTTCATAATTTTTTTTATATATTTTATAAGATATTTTTTTATTCCTAATTTTACTTAGAAATATTTTAATTGTTTATAATTTCACATTTCCCTTTCTTAAACGTGTTATTTGTTGATTTAATACTCATTCTTTGAGATTTTTTAAATTAGTAATTTTACTTTAATTGATAATAATTTTACGTTATATTGCTTAATTATTTTGTATTAATGTAACATTTATTTTTTGCCTTTAACCTGAAGATGGGACTTTATCTCGAATGTATGTATGTGCTCATTAAGCTGCAAATGTCCTTTAGTATTAAATTCGTTCTACCTTGGAATTAATACGTTTTCATATATGTTAACCGAAGGGGAATTTTTTATTTGATAATAATTTCGTCGTCTCGAGGATTCGAACCAGCATACAGAGGAGAAATCAGGAATTCAGTGACATTAACGACTCGGCCAACAACTCATCTCTATTGTCGTGATTTCTCCTCTGTGCGCTTGTTCGAATCCACGAGAGGACGAAATTATTATCAACTAAAAAATTCCCATTCCGCTAACATAGATGAAAATATATTAATTCCGAGGTAGAGCGCATTGGATATTAAAGGACATTTGTAGCTTATGCATGTATATGAATCACGGTGACGTGATAAAAATTCATGTATGTATTACACATACTCTAACAAAGACCCAGCATGTCTCTTGAGTGATAAGTACTCACAAATAGTCCAAAATGTTCCGTGGTGAAATACATTTGGCTTATTAAAATACTGTATGGTATGTCATGAATGCATATTTCTTGATGGGAACGAAGTGTTTTCAATTAAGATTATATCAGTCTCCTATCTAATACATTGAGCTAGAGAGGTACACTTGGTATGAATTACATATTCAAAAATGGAAATGTGTAAAAGATAGGTAATTCTTACATTCAAGTAAAAATTTGAGGTTAAGTTGAAGTGATAACAGTTGCATTTATTTTGAAATTGTATTGAAACTAATGGTTAATTTAACTGTTGTGATGTTTTACAATTTTATTTTATTTTATTATTATTATTATTTTGTGGAAATAGACGAATTCTTTGTCCTCGCTTCAATTGAAAATTTGTAAATACCCTGGAATTCTTATTTCTAAAGACAAATCCAAAATGGTAAAGGCATAGGAAGCTCGAGGTTTTTCCGGGATCCTTTTCCATAAACGTTTACCCATTTTTCTGTAGTTATGAAATTTTCGGTCAAGATCTCCTGATCTGATAGATTCGTGGATTTACGGATTAGAGACGGGAAATCTTCCACTTGAGATTTTAGCCTGTAAGGCGGCCAATTTTCAGCATGTAATGCATCGCTCCAAATTCCTCGTAAAATGTTGCACATTTGAACCAATTTGGTAACCGATAGGTGCAGCCTTTTGGAAGAGGGGATGGATATGTACAAAATGCACGGACTAAAAAATTTTCTCACACATACATAATTCACATTTTTTCTTGGAATTGTCTCCGTGTTTTCTTCACATATTAAATGCATCTTGACGGTTATGTCAACATTTCCGATATTTTTAGTACTTCTTCCAATCCTTAAGGTTAAAGTCCACAAGGAACAAATAAATCTACTACTGTGTTTACTCTCTCTCTCTCTCTCTCTCTCTCTCTCTTCTCTCTCTCTCTCATATACACACACACACACACACACACACACACACACACATATATATATATATATATAATACATATATATATATATATATATATATATATATATAATATATATATATATGTGTGTGTGTGTGTGTGTGTGTGTGTGTGTATGTGTGTGTTACTTTAAAAAATGTTGCACGACAAAAACATCTATATATTTCGAATGACAAATATCCGTATCCCCATCGGTGACATTCACTGGAGATCAGGAATGTAGAATTTGGTATTCGAAATGCGTGGTTTTGCCATTTAAACATTATTTTTATGAGTTTTAATTTTAAACACACGCATTATATATAAATATATATATATATATATATATATATATATAGTATATATATATATTATTATATATTGCTACTTTCAAAATGCATGTTTCCCCTCTTTGAAATGTCATGTAGATTGTGTAACATTTTTTCAGATTCCTAGATAGCTTAGAATAGGATGTTTTAAAATGTGTGTTCAGATTTCGCATTATGTGTTGTAAAAGAATATGTATATAACGTAAAATGAGAGAGTTTCTTTGTCTTTTGGAAGCTACGAATGTTTAACTTTTCTATACACACGTGTGATAGCGAGCGAGCTTGAATCTGCGTTGTTGTCAAAACATGTCAATCTTAATTATCTCTCGGGTACGTGTCTTTCTTTTTTTTTAACAGACTCGTCTTGTACGCGTATGTCTTTGTCAAGTCCCACGTGGGAATTGCACATTTTGTATGTGAGATTGCATCAGATTTCAGAACTTTCTGGAAGCTTTCGTACCAAGAACGTTTTTGACATCTGCCCTCTCCCGTTTCCATAAAGGAAGAGATTTCATTCTATCTTAAGACCTCAAGGCATTAACATCTCTCTTGCTCTCTCTCTCTCTCTCTCCCGTGTCATCATTGAGATTATATTAACATAACGTAAATTGGTCACTCGGGACGTTTTAGAATTTCATATTTGATATTTCTTAGAGTTTATTTAGTGTTAAGTAGTGTCTTTTGTGGAATCTGAACAAACATCATTTCGTAACGGCGCCTGGTTTTTGTGAAAGTGTAATATACAAGCTGCAGCAAGAGAGAAAGAAGTTGGTATACCAAAAAGGTAAAGTGTGTTATATTTTTATTAGTTGCAACTAATAACGGATAGGAATTGTGCTTAACTAATAACTAAAAGTTAATGGGAAAAGTGTTTGGTTAACTAATAACTAATAACGGTTAGGTAATAACTAATAACTAATAATTGATAGGAACTGTGGTTAACTGATAACAGATGTTTACGAAGGTTTGGTAAAAACTGTTGGTTACAGTGTTTTTGAGTGAAAACATTTACACTTTTACACATTGCGTATTTTATGTTTGTGATTGTTCCATTGTTTGTGCACTTGTTCATTTTCTTATTGAAGTGTGTCTTTTTATTTTATATTTTCATTTGCATTCACAATTTAATTGACTTAGTTATTTTCATTGCTTTATCATTGCACATTTAATTAAATTTAACACTTGTGAATTGATTTGCATTTACTTAGAATTCTTTTCAAGTTTTGTTGTTGTTTAGTACTTGTGAATTAATTTCTGATTTCAATTATTACTTGTGAATGAATTTCAAATTTTCAATTATTGCCTAACACTTTTGAATTTCGATTGAATTAATTTTCTTGAATTTTATGATAAATTAATTTTGATTTAATTATACTTAATTTGATTCAAGAATTAATTAAACTTTACTTTGTTTTCAAGTAACAGTAATTTTCCCTGATATTGTGATTTCACTTATAAATTTTGAATTTAATAATAAATTTTTGTATTTAAAATTTTTATAAGTGTTTTCTTTATCTTACACCAGTATAATTATATTTAATTATGATTATATTTATGTTAGGTAGAAACATAGAGTGGTAATTGATTTGCTTTCCTTCAATTTATTTGAAGTGACTTAGAACCAGGGAAGTACTTAGACTTCTGAAATCAGGGAAATACTTAGACTTTTAAAGTTGTGGATGGAGTGATGCCCTTTGATTAATTTAATTACTTACAAGATTACCTCACACCTGTTTTGATGAACTTAGTCTGATTTTCTGCAATACTGGTAAGTGTTAAGAGATCACTGTTGCCTTTAGAGTATTCAGTCGTTTAAACGTGTTATGAGGGTTCAGGTGTCTGGCTTTTGGTGAGGTAATGTTTGATGCATGGTAACCAGATACTTAGCACTTCGTAACAATATATATATATATATATATATATATATATATATAATATATATATATATATATATTATATAATGTGTGTGTTTAAAATTAAAAACTCATAAGAATAATGTTTAAATTGCAAAACCACGCATTTCGAATACCAAATTCTACATTCCTGATCTCCAGTGAATGTCGCCGATGGGGATACGGGAATTTGCCATTCGAAATATATAGATGTTTTTGTCGTGCAACATTTTTTAAAGTAGCGCACACAAAGGAAAAAATGAAATGAAAAAGCGAGATAGCCGAGTACTTTCGGTCCTGTTCGGACCCTTTACTGAAGGCAAACTGATTTTACAGAGAACAACATAGTCAAAAGAAGGCTTAATATCCAAACTGACACTACAAGATTAGCAATAAGGGCGATTTTCACTCCACAGAAAGGAGGAGCCGCCTGAGGGTAGCCACACCTTGAAGGATACACGCAGTAAACAAGTGATTCTTCCAGAAAACAGTACATTTTGAAAAAACACAGGAGCATATACAATTTAATATCATGAATTTTACACAAATTTTCCCAAAAACTATTATTATTAATGAAAAGACGAAAGGAAATATAAATATATATATATCGAGCAAGAGAAAGAGGGAGAGAGAATATCGAACCAGAAAGAGAGAGAGAGAGAGAGAGAGAGAGAGACCTTACCTTACTGACCTTACATCTTGTTCGGGTTGCCCCAGGTCCCTCAGTGTGAGGCACCTCTAATGTCTACCAGAGAGTTGCTAGTACATCTTCCGGTATATTTTGCATCTTCCAATCTTGGATGGTCTGGGATGCAGCTTAGATATTTGTCGAGCTTATTCTTAAACACATCTACGCTCACTCCTGATATATTCCTCAGATGAGCTGGCAACGCATTGAATAGACGCTGCATTATCGATGCTGGTGCGTAGTGGATTAATGTCCTGTGTGCTTTCCTTATTTTTCCTGGTATAGTTTTGGGCACTATTAATCTACCTCTGCTTGCTCTTTCTGATATTTTTAGTTCCATGATATTTTTTGCTATTCCTTCTATCTGTTTCCATGCCTGAATTATCATGTAGCGTTCTCTTCTCCTTTCTAGACTATATAATTTTAAGGATTGTAGTCTTTCCCAGTAGTCAAGGTCTTTAACTTCTTCTATTCTAGCTGTAAAGGACCTTTGTACACTCTCTATTTTTGCAATATCCTTTTGATAGTGTGGGTACCATATCATATTGCAATATTCAAGTGGACTACGAACATATGTTTTATAAAGCATAATCATGTGTTCAGCTTTTCTTGTTTTGAAGTGCCGTAACAACATTCCCATTTTTGCTTTACATTTTGCCAACAGAATTGCTATTTGATCATTGCATAACATGTTCCTATTCATCATCACACCAAGGTCTTTAACTGCTTCCTTATTTGTGATTGTCTCATTATTAGGTCCCCTATATGCATATAGCTTTCTTTCTCTGTCTCCATAATTTATTGATTCAAATTTATCAGAGTTAAATACCATCCTATTTACCTCTGCCCAATCATATACTTTGTTAAGGTCTCTTTGTAGAGCGTTCCTATCTTCATCACAAGTAATTTCTCTACTTATTCTTGTGTCATCTGCGAAACTACTCACTACCGAATCCTTAACATTACTGTCTATGTCTTCAATCATAATAACAAACAGTATTGCAGCTAACACCGTACCTTGCGGCACACCGGATATTACCTTGGCTTCATCCGATTTCTCGTCGTTTGCAATAACTATCTGTTTTCTGTTGTGTAAAAATTCTTTTAACCATCTTCCTACTTTATCCACGATATTGTGTTTTCTAATTTTCTTCGCTAATATATTATGGTCTACTTTGTCAAAAGCTTTTGCAAAGTCTAGATAAACCACAGCTGTTTCATTTCTGCTTTTCATATTTTTGAATATGTTCTCACGGTGGACTAACAGTTGGGTTTGTGTACTTTTTCCGGGTACGAAACCATGTTGTCCTTTATTAAACAAATTATTTTTTTATTAAATGTTTCATAATATTTTTCTTCATTACCCTTTCATACACTTTCATAATATGTGATGTTAGACTCACAGGCCTATAATTACTTGCCTCTAGTCTTGATCCACTTTTGAAAGTAGGGGTAATATATGCTAATTTGTGCTCATCATAAATCTTGCCTGTATCTACACTTTGTCTTAATAATATTGCAAGTGGCTTTGCGATAGAATGAACTACTTTCTTTAACAAAATAGCAGGCACTCCATCAGGCCCTGCAGCATCTCCATTTTTAATTTCATTAATAGCCTGCACAATATCAGCTTCATTAATATCTATGTCAGCTAAATATTCACTATTTTCGTCCCTTACTTCTATATCATTATCTTCATTATCTATTCTAGGGTGAATGAATTCTCTCTTATATCGTTCTGCCAATATGTTGCAAATTTCCTTTTTTTCATTCGTTTAATCTCCCTTTTCAATTCTTAGAATGCCTATTTCTATTCTTCTTTTATTCATCTTCTTCGCATATGAATATAATAGTTTGGGATTTTGCTTGTATATTTAATAGGGTTTTTTCTTCCAAGTCCCGTTTTTCATTTTCTTTTAATTGTATAATCTTTTGTTCTGCATTTTCTATCTTACTTTTTAGTTCTATAACTTTCCATGCATTTTTTTCTTTTGCAAGACCTTTTTTCCACTTTCTGATTTTCTGGAACAAGATCCTTCTGTCTCTTGGTATGCATGACTGATGTTACTTTTCTTCTTCGGTATATATTTATCCACTGTTTCCTCTAATATTTGATATAATATCTCTGTATTTACCTTTATGTCATCACTTACGAAAATGTTATCCCAATCTTTGTTTAATTCTTCATTTATTTCTGACCATTTTATATTTTTACTGTAGAAGTTGTATTTTCCATATCCTTCCCACTTTTTCATTTCTTGCTTATCTCTGTTTTCACTTGCTTTGGAATGGACTGTTAATTCTATGACATTATGGTCTGAAATACTCGCATTATAAACAATTATTTCTTTAACATAATTCATCTCGTTCACAAATACTAGGTCTAAAGTATTTTCCTTTCTTGTTGGCAGGTGATTTATTTGTTGAATGTTGTATTCTAGTAGCATATCTAATAGCTTTTCGAATTGCCTCTTATCTTCTGCACTACTATTACTCTCTTTTTTATATGTATAAGTACATCCACAATCTCCTATTCGTTCTTTCCAGTCTATGGAAGGAAAGTTGAAGTCTCCAGATAGGAGAATAGTCCAGTCCTTGTGATTTCTACATATATCATCCAATTTTTCTATTATTAAGTCAAACTCTTTAGTATTAGGAGGTCTATATATTACTATGTTCATTAATTTTTCAGATTCAAATTCTACCGCTATTAGTTCACATTCTGAGTTACTATATTTCTCATATTTTTATTTTTCCTTGTTTTTTGTCTTTCCCCATAATATTGCGGTTCCCCCTTGATTCCTATTTTTTTCTATCTGATCTATAAGTTTGGAACCCTTTTATTTGATCATCATTCCCAGTCTCTTGGGGAATACCAGGTTCACTTATATTCATTATATCTATTTTCTTTTCAATTGGGTTAGTTCTTCTAAGTACTCTATTTTTCTTTTTGAGTTACTCTTAACTAAACCCTGCGCATTCATGTTTTCTCCTTCATTTAATATTGGTAATAATAAGGATTTTCCCATGTCTCTTTCCTGTTCTGGTATGTTGTTCTTTTTTTCATTTCCAGAATTCTGACATTAAAAATCCAACTTTTCCATAATATTTGTTCTTCCTTCATCATAATTATTCATTTTGTGTCTGAATCTGCAATTTTCTCCATATCTGCAATATCCTCTTGCATAATAAAAACAGTTATTATCTCTTGAGTAGAATCTTGGAGCTGATGCATTGAAATTTTTTGCCGACACCTCTGCATATCTCGTTGATGGCTTGCTTTTTTCTTTTACCTGATATTCTTCATTCCTCTCTTTATTTGTTTCTTTCTTATTTTGGATTTTATTACTTGATTGGTTATTTATTTGATTATTTTTTATGGCTACAGGGTGCATATATTTACATTTTTTGTCGAACTTACATCCTTTTCCTTCTTTTAGGTTTTTGCATATTTTTGGATGTAGATCTCTGCAATCATCCTCATAGCCATCTAGGTATGTACATTTACCATATATTTCATAGTTGTGACATACCTTAGGATGTTTGTCGTAACATTTTTCTCCAAATCTGCAATTCCCTCTTTTCAAAAGGTTGCAGACTTTGTCTTTTTTGTATATTTTTTCCTCTTTCCCGTCATTATGTAGATCTGGGTAGAGCCTCTTCGGCATTTTCTTTTGTGTTGTCATATCGTAATTTATTTCTTCGTAGGTATGCTGCTTTATAGCCTCATATGTAGTATCAATGAGTATCTCTGCATCCATACTTTTATCTTGTTCTTTGTTTTTTTTCCTTATCTTTTTCTGTCATTTCATTTTTTTTTTTTTCTTTTGTTTACTTTCTCTTACGTTTTCCTCTTCTTCTTCTTCTTCTTCCTCTTCCTCTTCTTCTTCTTCTTCATCCTCAACTATTTGTACATTCAATCTTGACTTAATAACATTGTCTATCCATGGTAGAGAGAGAAAGAATTAATAACTATATACATGTGGGACTAATTTATTAGTTGTTAATTTATTTTAAGGTCCTTCATAAACATCTTACAAATATATGGGTCCAAATGGTACATTCCCAGACTAAGATTTATGTTGTTTTTATTAGTGATTTGTATAATTGCCGATTCCAGTAAATTTCTTGAAACATGATCATTAGATCTAGCAATTACCGAGGTATCACCCCAATTAATACAATGATAAAGAACGACAGAATTACAAATAGACTCGGAGTGAAACATGATAAAAAGTTATATCTTAACATGAAGAAATGCAAAGGGAGGTACAAGAGAAGGGAACAGTGATTACCAGTAGTGCTGAAGGCAAAAGCTGAGCGGCTGTCAGCGTCCGGTTTGGGTTCCGACGGAAACTCAAGAGAGGTACAGAGAAGCTGACGTAGACTGAGTATTTAAACGGGGAACCAGTTGTTGAATAAAAAGTGACTCGAGTATTGCCAATTGGTGTTCGTTTTGGAGCTTTGCCTATTATTTTGAAATTTTTGTAATTAATATAAATTGTATTTGCATTTTTTCCCATGATCTCTAATGCAAGAAAATTCAGGGTTAGATAATTTGACGGCCGTACGATAGCTAACTCCACGATGGAATCCAGTCTTACCTTGAACAGCCTCTGGGTCAAGCCCACGTACATCTCTAGGTCACATTTTGGGCAGTTAAACAAATATATGACTTTCGAGGTCATCAAAGGAAGCAGACTCTCTTTGTATTTAAACAAAGACTTAATGGTCATTGGGTTACATGGAATCATTTTTAAATCGACTGCCGGTAGGTGTTTGCTTACAATAAGTCTCAATTCTTGATAAAAGTGTCTCTCGGAAATGGGACAGATGGTTCTGAAACGTCAGCGTAATAAATCCCATTAAAAAAGGATTTTGGTATCTCTCTCACCTTTCTCCGATGCTGTATATATATATATATATATATATATATATATATATATATGTATGTATGTATGTATGTATTTAAATATACTCACACACAAATATATAATACATAATACGTAAGTGTTTCATTGCCTGAATGCTTTTGTCAGATTGTTTTATTAATTGAAGTTTATGTTTAGACAGCCAGATCTTATACGAATAATTAAAAGTAATTACCTGTAACTTCGTGTATGCTAGAGTAAATGGATTTGTCTTGGGTGAAAAAAGACGATAATTAATGTTTCAGACTGCGTAATATATCAATCAGCCACTACTAATTGATTAACCTTAATTAATTTTATCTCTTCCAGAATAGAGACACTGTGTAAAACCCTTTCTATTGCATACGTAATTAAAGCGGTAGCAGCAGTGTAATCCAATCGTAGTACTTACACAAACCCATTATTAGAGAAATATATAAATATTAATGTTAGTTATTTATTAAAGAGTTTTGGCTTATTTGCTCTACGTTTATTTGAACCATTTATTGCAATTTGTTCTTAAATCCTATAGCCAATGGGATAGGCATCCAAATCTCTGGATTTGTCCGGGGTCCGAAGAAAGCAGAATAAAGATAGAGAATGAAAATTATATGTCTTGACTACCAAGTTAGTGATTTATCCACGTCTAAAAGAATGTAAGGTTACGAGAGTCAAAACTGAAGTAGGAAGAGATGACCTGAGTTGAAGACTGTGCAGGGACAGACAGTCACGTCACTGTATCCCGAATGGTATTGGGAGACATAATTATGAATCTTCGGATTCCGAACCTAGGAAACGTGAATTTTTTGGTTTTCAATGTGCAAGTCACGAAATGTCATTTGTTCTGTCATATTACTGTGATTTGTCTTTTTTGGTGGGAAGAATCAAGTAGTTCACACCAGGCCTTTTATTCCTTTCGGATCCTATCTACGCTCACTTTTTTGCCTTTTACTTTACATTCATTTCCAATTACTTTCTTTCGAAAGGAAATGACAACGATTTTAAAGTAAAAAGCTAAAAATTGTGTGTAGCTTGATACTCTACCTCTATCACTTCTTGTGCAACAGGAGGATTTTCTCTCAGTTCCAACTTTAGATCCTTGTAATTCATCTTGTTTATTTTATGGAGATCTTACTCCAACTCCTCTCAGTCTAAAGCGCTGAATGGCTTAGAGCGCCCTGCTGTTTGCCTTTATTCCATAAGAAAATTTCATAGCTATATCAAAGTTCCTGCTGACCAAAACGTGTCGCAGTAAAAATGCACAAACCCTTTGAAATAATCCCGTGAGCAGTTATGTTTTTCCACGGGACTCGGCTAGTAATTCATATTTGATTTCACCTCCCCTGTCATCTGTCTCTCTTACATTGACGATATGAGGGGATTCCCATCATCTCCCCCTCCCTTTTCGCCCTCGTTGTACTGATCCGTACAAATTTTCCCTTATACGGTGATATTATCTTTATTCTTACACGCTTGTAGCCTTTTCTTTGTTCCTTACAGTGAGTGATACGTTTAGCTGTTCCTTGTCTTGATTAACGACTGCGTTTGCCAACTTGACGGGTAGCAAGCCATAAGTGGTATCTCCGTGCGTAAGAGATGAAGTCCCTGATGTAAAGTATGTATTTTCTCCTCTAGAACGAAGATCGGAGAGTGCTCAGATAATATAATATTTCGATGGAAGGGGCGAGCCTCATTCATTCAAGAAAAAAGATAACCGTTTGACAAATATGGTTCAATAATCATTTTATGGAAGACTCGGTTGAGAACTGTAGACTTCTGATGCGACCCTTGGGAGTAATATAGTGAGAATAGGAAGAAGATACAGTCGTCGTCGTCTTCATGATGTCACATCTGTCTTTAGTCCTGCTTTAGGGGAACTCCGGAAAGAATAGGAGTCCCTAAGGGGAACGACTGATAGTATAATACTCACTTAAGGTGAACGAAGAATGCTCTAGGGCTGCCAAAGGGAGACGGCTGGTAGGGCTGGGCTGGGGAGTATGGTTCCATTGCCTATCGTAAAAAAGGAGGTAGGAGAAAAAGTGACATGGTCATCAGTTAAAAGCCTGTAATATGGACACTTTCCCAGTGGTGCTCTGCTTGAGAGATCCTTATTTTTGAGAGGACAATAATGCTTGCATCGTAAATTGTTTATGAATAAATCTGTAACAAAACTAATGAAGTATGTGAAGGAAGCAGACGTTCCTAGTACTCTTAAAAGTTTATATGAATTTCCTTATATACTTGCATTGCACTCTAAAGCCAAATTAATTTACATAGTGATTTTCTTCCCCTGTTTGCATCAGTTAAAATGATTGTATTATTATTTATTAAATGACGTCGATCGTTTGTAATTTGGAAAGCAAAGGAAATCTTTCCTTTGTGTTTCAATTAAAATTTCATTTCTAGGCGACTTTACGCCGAAACATTTTTAACTCGGCACCGGTGCAAGAACGTTTAATTTTCTCGACAGAGACTAAGGAAACAAGAAGAAGCGTCTTCGGATTTAAAGAGCCGCTATCTTTTTGACTGCAGGTTTATTCACAGACAATTTCCCAAAAGCAAACTTTTAATGAGGAAGAGAGACAATTCCTCGAAGCAGTAAGATGACCTCAAGTCCCAAAGGCGGAAAAAAGACAGAAAGAGAAAGAGAATGGTTGAAATAAGACTGACAAAATGAACGTAGCGTTGCTCAAATTCATGCCCCTAGTGTTCCAACTTTTAAGACTAGAAATAAAAGTCATTTGTGTAACGAAATATCCTGACTGGAAAGGAGATTAATGTGTAATTTGTTATGAAACTAAATAATAAACCGCGATGGATTGCTTTCGCACTTAATCTGACTTGATGCTGGTCATTCGAAGATATATATTTGAAAAGTTTTTGAAAGTAAACCTAAGATTATTATTGATTCAAGTAAAGTATACTCTGCATGCAGTTAAATTTTAGTAAGTTAATAATGTTTATGCTGTGCCTTGTTACATTCTTTATTTAAAATTGATGACTATTTTACATAAGAAAATTAAAGAAAAAGATTTTTGAGAATAATGGACAACAAGTTATGCCTCATGGAATTCACTAAATGGCCTGCTAAGGTTTTTCCTTTTCAGTGTCTTATCATAATTATTTCATAACTAGGATTTTGCATTACCGTGGTAAAAAGTCTCCTCTCTCTCTCTCTCTCTCTCTCTCTCTCTCTCTCTTGCTGGCTGACATTCTCATCTGAAGTCATTTCCGCAGAGAAATTCCCTCTCAAGTGTTTTATTTATTTATTTTTTTCAACCTGAGTTTTACGAGTCCATCCCTTTATTCCAGCTTAGAAACTTTAATGACTGCGCTAAGCAGCTTACTGACGGTATGCGAATACAATATGCAAGTAAATTAAATCCGAGAAAAAAAAGAAGTTTAAGACTCGGTTACTGAAGTGATCTGGAATGAAAGGAGATTTATAAACGGTAAAAGGACAGTCGTGAATGCGATTTATTTTACTTGAGTTTGTGCTGTGTAAATGCAAGAAATTAATAGTATAAAGGCAAGCAAAATAAATCGCATATATGAGTGTCCTTTTGCCATTTATAAATTTTTTTGTCAGATAACTTCAGTAAGCTCTTAAACTTCCTGTGTTTTCTTGGATTTAATTTACTTCCATACTATATTCTCTCTCTCTTCTCTCTCATCTCTCTCTCTCTCTCTCTCTCTCTCTCTCTTTATATATATATATATTATATATATATATATATATATATATATATAAATACAAATATATATTTGTATTTATAAATACAAATATATATATTTGTATTATATTTATATATATATATATATATATATATATATATATATACATATATATATATTTGTATTTATATATACACACACCTACTTGTATACGTGCATATATAATATATGCATATAGTATCTTACGGCCAATATTTCCTGTCGGTCCGAGTGATTTCTGTCTTTTATGTGTATTGATCCAGTCGAGGTGTTCTACGAAGAAGTGTGGATAATTGTGGTCGTTTTTCGTTGTTTCAGCACTGTCGTCCTCATTTTGGTGTAGGTTGGCATCACTAAGGAGGGATTGAAGCATCCATAAGTTGGCTGTTTTACGGGGTTTGTAATTATGGATGTTTATGGGAGGGAATAAAATTTACCCATCAAAGCTCCCTCCCGGTGTAGACATCCTCCGATTACAGCAGCTAACAGAAACGAATGGTCAGAAGATGCTGGATGGACTTCACAGTATTACTTGTTCCACTAGGGAACAAAGAGAGAAACTACTAATCCCAAGTAATAGTGGCTGCGTGATGATGATACTACTGTAAATGTCATTAAAGCAATTTACGCTTTGTCTTCCTCATCGGCATCTCTTATGTGAGAATCTCATGAAACGTTCATTGGGATGAGGATTGCAAATCGCGGTCCCCCCATTAAATATGACGTAATTTTATTCTTTTTGGGAACATAGATCTCTCTCTCTCTCTCTCTCTCTCTCTCTCTCTCTCTCTCTCTAGCCGCAGTTGCTTCCCTTAGTTAACTAACAGCCCATTATATAATGTACTGCTGAGGTCAACGTAAGCATAGTGGATTTTAAGACACTTTCCTATATAATAATACCATTCTCCTCTCTAAGGATTTGTCTAGAGCGCCACTATTGCACTGCGAAGGAGAGAGGGAGAGCGCACTAGTGTGAATGTAAAGACGAACAGTCAAAAGAAAGGACATTTAGATACAAGAAGTACTATATCCAGGAGGGAAAGATACATACCCCAGAGTTCGAAACGTTGTAAGGTGAAAGTTTGGCTTACTGAAACAATTACAGCGATAAATAAAAAGGGGAAGATATTTTACCCCAGAATGACTCGCAACTTTGGACTACTTGAGGATTTGAAAGAACTGCAAATTGCGTCAACGAAAATATATAACAGAAATGAAAAGGAAGCCGTGGAATCCACAACAAACTATTGTTAAGTTTGGATAAGCCCCAGCAGACTGGCACTTTATCATATGTATTGCTTTTTGATTGGCGGCCATTTGGGGCAAATTGTGTCAAAGAGGTTGCCAATATGATATGTAACACAGTTACTCGCGGATGGGGAAAAATTCGCTGTTTGAAAGCCGTAGTGTCAGTAGTTTTTCTTTTTATTTTCAATTTCTTTTGTTTGCTGCTTTATAGAGGCGGTGTGGAAGTATAATGAGTTCATTTACATTATTAATTTATTAATTTGTAAAGATGATATCCGTTTCCTTGTTAATGAAAAGTAATGGGTTACGGAGCAGCAACTTATCATACCAGTAATATAATAGAATAGTTTTACCTTTCCTTTATTATTTAAGCAGCCTGTTTACATTCCGGGATATTTCTTTTATTGTTTTTCTTGGACGGGTTTGCCCAAGCTTGCATTATGGATGTAATAGGAAATAACGTTTTATATGAATTTCGTAGAGGCTTACAAACAAATTTAACGAGAGAGAGAGAGAGAGAGAGAGAGAGAGAGAGAGAGAGAGAGAGAGAGAGAGCATGATGTTGATAAAAATAATATATGCTGTTGTAAATCCAAAGTATTCCACTATATAATGGAAATCCTTCATAAATATCAACCAGCTGATAATTGTACTGTTGGCGATTTCGCTACTCCACATTCACCTGTAATCAGCTTTCTTCATTTGTTGTTTTTTATTTTAGTTGTCTGAGTAATATCCATTTCCTCCGCCACACCCACATTCACTCTAGTTATATCAGAACTTGGGAATATTGACGGAAATCGCAAGTCAAACAAGTGAAAATGAAACAGAAATTTGTTGATAACGAGGAAACTAAGGAAACGAGGAATGGCGATTTTTAGGTAAACTTTATATATATATATATATATATATATATATATATATATATATATTATATATATACATATATATATATATTATATATATATATATACACACATATATATACATACATATATATATATATATATATATATATACATACATATATATATA
This sequence comes from Macrobrachium nipponense, assembly GCF_015104395.2. Classification (NCBI taxonomy): domain Eukaryota; kingdom Metazoa; phylum Arthropoda; class Malacostraca; order Decapoda; family Palaemonidae; genus Macrobrachium; species Macrobrachium nipponense. Next base: position 79,809,900 of record NC_087205.1, read on the forward strand.
TATATATATATATATATATATATATATATATATATATATATATATACACAGGAAAACTTTGGTATTGCTTATTCATTTTCATGGTAGTATTGCAATTATAGTTGTATAATAATAAATACGCGGTAATTTAAATAGCTTTTATTTTTATAAAGTACAATTAATAGGTTCCAGATGACGCTGAGTAATCATAGTGTGGTTATTTTGCAGACTTGTGAAAATTTTTATGTACATTTCTTTATTGAAAGCCATGTAAGTTGTTATTTAAATTTCTTACAAGGTGTAACTCATTGTGTAACGGAATAATTAGTAGTGCTAGAGTTTGTTAGTTTTTTCTGTAAATATACATACATGATAACATACGTGCACACATATATATTATATATGTATACTATATATCAATTTGGGTCATATCACATTACCGTGATTCATATACATACGTCGAGCTATAAATGTCCTTTAATATCTAATTCGCTCTACCTCGGAATTAATATATTTTCATATAAGTTAACCGAAGGGGGATATTTTAGTCGATAAGAAATTTGTCGGCTCACGGGCGCGAACCATGGAACCCAACAAATTCAGGACGCACAGTAAAGCTTTAAACTACTCTGTCACCGCAAGTCACGTGTTATTATTATTATAATCATACATACATGAACGTAAACGTATGTAAGTCTGAATTCCTACTTGTCAAATGAAATATGGAAAAAATATTTAAAATTTGAAACCGAACTTTTAATCAGAATGTAAATGCGCTTGAATCTTTGCCTATTCTTCAGCAGTCCAAGAGCCTCCCGGCCCTCAGATGGATATTGCATATCGAAGCATCCTTGACGCCGCCGTTATATTGTCGTTACTTATGTAGCTGTTATTTCTGGCCGCAATTCTGTGTTAGTTGAACCCGTTCTAAAGGCGAGTTTTCTTAGTTAAAACATGAAATAAATAAAGAAGACCTAAATGGATTCTAGACTTTCATGTGTAGGAATATGTGTAAATAGTGTCCTGAATGAAAACGTCTGTGGCTTGTTGACAGATTGAATGGTTTTTTCCTATCTCTGTGCGTAATTTCTCTCTCTCTCTCTCTCTCTCTCTCTCTCTCTCTCTCTCTCTCTCTCTCTCTTTGTTTTGTTTACGCGTGTTTGTGTCAGTCAGCTAAACCGTTTAACTGCCAGCATGTTTAGGTCGATGATATGAATTAGGTAATTTGTGATTTCACGTCAGTGTTATTAGGCCTTTATCCTTTTATCCTTCATGTATAATACCTTTGTTTTTTGTTTTGTTTTCTTAAGAATAACATTTCGATTGTGTTTGGTCCACTTTCACTCATTGTTGAAAATAACTGTCCATTTATCTGCAGCCAGTTTTTGTCCATTGCTGTGAATTGAGCTTCAGTTTTTTGTGATCTAGGTTAATATTTGATTAAAAACTTTCATCACTTATCTATGCTTTGTTAATATTCATATTCATAATTCCCGTTGCTATCTATCGTTTTTCTGTGTCTATTGTTCGGGATACCGCTTCAGTTGTTGACGATTGGTGATTGTTCATTGATCGAAATAGTGCATCTGTTGTTTATAATCTGTTTCTATCCATAACTGAGGATTTCACCTCCATGTTCTGTTTACTTTTACCTGTTAATCAGAACAATACCTCCAATTTGTATGTGTGTGCGTGTGTGTTTCTTTTTACCTCATTCATGATCTCATTTTTGCCCGGCCACATCAATTTGTGTGCATGTGTTAATCACTTAAAACTCTGCATCGTTCATTATTCTGAATGCTTCACTTTTTTCCATGGCCTACCTTTGTTCTTTATTCAGGAACCTACTCCTTTGTCTGTGGTCTAATTGTATTCATAATTCAGAATCCACATTCCAGAGTATTTGTTCAGTCGTTTTTGATACTCATTCATTAACCCATCAGTCTTTTCTAATACTCATAAACCCATCTTTATTACTTGTGACCTTAATGAACGGGCCACTTGAGTCGATAGTTTGTATTACGTTCACTATTTTGAGGATCCTTCCTCCGTTGCTTTTGTCTTGTCATAATCTATAGTTCTGAGTCCCATTTCCAGTATAATGTCTGTTATTTCCATTGTTCTGAATCCTCCTTATTTTATCGATAAAATACCTTTGCGAACAGTTCAGAATCTCGATTACAATCTACAAGGCCCTTCTTTGCTTTTCATCACAGAATCAAGCTATACTATATTAGTCTATGGTTTACTTTGAGATCCCACTTCGGATTTTTTAGGTAAATATTCGTTTGTGATGAAGGCGCCACTTCAGTTCCCCCTGTTACTGTTGCCTTGTGCTCAGAATTTTGCTGCCTTCGTTCTTGGGTTTGTCTGTTCATTACCTATTCCCAGCTTCATTTTCCTTTGGATTCTCTTTGTACTTTGTTCAGAATCCTCATGTCCGTGGCCTGGTGCCCTAATTACAATGCTTAGAATTAGATTTTTAAATATATACATGAAATATTGCACTGAAGTCAGTTGCTTGCGCGTATGTGGAAAACTTGCTCTCTAAATTGGTCGAGGTTTCACGTGTGTTTTTAGTATTTGTTTTTTCTTAATCTTAGTCTATTTTAGATTATTAGGAGATGGTTTTGTCAACAATTTCATCAATTAGTTTGTTTTAAAATCACATATATAGTCATACAACTCTCCCATAGACAAATTCATATTTTATTAGGTTGCAGACTTGAAAGTATATGGGTATTTATTTATTGGCATTTCTTTTCAGGGAACGGGGAATTATGTCGGCCTCAGATTTTTCAAAGCAGATATTCAACTGCGGCCAAGTCATGTAAGTAGAACATTGTCATACTACTTACATCTGTTGATATTATGAATGGGAAGGTGCCGATTCATTTTTCAGTGTGAAATGTTGTTTTAAACATACTCCTTATTCCGATAATTTCCGAATTAATTCTATTCCTATAATGTGTTAACATGATATACTTACGAATGTTACCTTCGACTGTCACCGACAAGGAACCGTACCTTTATCACTTCGATTAAGTAAAAATAAAGTAACGTCTATAAAAATTTCGAGGTGATTGACGTGAATAGATTCGTTTTATAAATAGTTCCCAAAGACATCCACCGTTATTTTTTTTTTTCATTTATTTTCTGTTCGCATTTCTGGCTAGTTTCAACAAATTCTGTTTGTGGAAGTGTTAAGGGTACTTGTTGAGTGTTTTTGTTAACTGACCATTTGTTCTGTATTTTTTTATGTAACATACATGTGAGTTTCCGATCCGCATGAAAGCAGATGCCGAATGCTTGATTAGGTAAAAACTATCATTTCTATGTTTCGTCATATCCAGCTGTATCGTAATTGCGTTTATGTATGACAAGGTTTCTTCGCTCCAGATGGCATGAACATTTATTAACTGATTTTTTAAACCATCCTAGAGTGCTGAATGGGCTTCTTTACTTTTTAGTTTCCATTGTTATTGTGTTGAATGGAATGTATTTTTAGTGGCCTGATGAGAAAGGGAGCGAGGAAAGATGCAACAGGTGGTCAGTCACATTCTACCATCATTTAATTATATCGGGCACCAATTTTACCTCACAAATATGTGCCATATATCAGTGTTCAGTCCCTCGGAGAATAAACGACTTGGGTCCGTTCCTGAGAGCAGTGAATTTTGAATTGGGTACAGGTGGTTTGAGGGTTGTGGTGGTTGGGTCGCGACCTCATTCTAAAACAAGCTGCGTAGAAACTGTAAAGTTATCACTTCCAGGGTCATTTCGATATGGAGGAAAAATGAGTACAGTTTATTTTATATATATATATATATATATATATATATATATATATATATAGATATATGCATACTTACAAACATTGATTAAAATTTATATCATTATCGTACCTATGGAAATGCTTAGTAATAATGTATGTATGTATATATATATATATATATATATATATATATCTATATATACATATATATATATATATATATATATATATATATATATATATATATATATGGATTAAAATTGAATTCACTATCATTTTGGAGTACTAGTACCTATGGAGGGAATTTTTTTCTAAAATATATGCATATATGTACATATACTATAATGGGTGTAATGTCTGTCTGTCTGTCATTCAATCATGGCCAAACGGCAGGTCAGATGGGCATGAAACTCGGCAGGGTTATGGTGGGGACCCCTAAGATGGTTTGTAATGGGGTTTCATTCAACCTACCCCCCTCCTTTGTAGGGGGTGGGGGAGAGAAGGGATTCCCTGAAACGGAGCTGTTTTCTGGCCGTGAAACGAGGCTGGTTATTCCCGTAGACTTAGTTACTTACGAATTTTCATACATAATTCCTGTACAACTTCCCCGGAGAAAGTCGTGAATATTTCAGCTCGGACACAATAGAAGATGAAAATTATCATCAATATCCGCAAGATTTTTTTTTTAACTTAAATCCATCGGGACTGCCAGTGCACAAAATAATGTTGAAGAAGTACTGCCCGGTAATGTTGCTTCGGAATTTCGATCCTGCCAATGGATATTGCAACGGAACGAGGTACACCATTATGGAGCTAAACTCCCATGTCATCGAAGCAGTGATAGCAACGGGCTCTCACACCGGCAAACGTCTGTTCATCCCCCGGATTCCTCTGATGCCTTCGGACAATCAGTTTCCGTTCCAGTTATGGCGCAGGCAGTTTCCCATCAACCTGGCCTTCTCATTCACTGCAAACAAGTCGCAAGGCCAGACTTTGGATCGTGTTGGTGTGTTTCTGCCGTCACCCATGTTCACGCATGGCCAACTGTATGTGGCGATGAGCAGAGCAACTGACTCTGCTAACTTGAAATTAAGTTGTGGACAAACTGATAATATTGTGTACAAAGAGGTTCTGTAGTAGGTATGTATAAAAATCGCCCTTATTTTAATATTTCTGAACAAATAGTACATATAAATTTTACACTTCTGCACCCGTATTTTATCACCCATCGTAGATGGGTAAGTTTGCTAGTTCTTATAATGTTGCTTACGCAATGCATAACCTTCACCTCACACTAACTATGAAATGTTGTAAAAGTGTTTGCAATATTTTCAGAGTTAGTAGTAGTTTGCTAAGTGTTTATATGTTTAGTGAGGTCTCTGTTTTTGTTTTGAGATCCTGCCAATCACACAGTGTACATGACTGTGTCGGACTTGTGTCTTTGTCGAAAAACCGCATGAAGATTTCGCCATTTTTCTGTAAAGTTGCGTCATATTAGAAGCT
>NC_087205.1:79820156-79838060 GCF_015104395.2 Macrobrachium nipponense
GTTCAAACACACATTATATATATATATATTATATATATATATATATATATATATATATATATATATATATATATAATGTGTGTCAGAGTAGTGTGTGTGTGTATGAATATTTGTATATTATAATATATATATATATATATATATATATATATATTATATGATATATATATATATATGTATATATATAGTTTACGAAGCGCTTGGTTGGGATTTCTGCCTATCATTTTTCCTGTGTATTTGCTTATTTAATGAAGTCACGTGCATCTACTGTGATTTTTTAAGTATATATGTCTGTATACGAGACGACAGTTTTGTAAATTTAACGAAAATATTCGTGCAAAATGCTATCTCAAATGGTTATGCAGAACCATACGTTAAAGCAGACACGTAACAAACAGGCAAAATTCAACAATTGAGTGTATTCCTTGTCGCCTCCTGCCGTCAGGAGGGGAGGAGAGAGTTTAACAGTGAGTTAAACCCCAAACCATTTGTAACTAAGACATGGTGACCTGCAGGTACTGTGGCGGAAAACCCACCCGCCGCCTCTGCAACAACAACCCAGCCATGCTGAAGATAACACCTGCCGGACCGGCAAATCCTTTGAGCCTCGCAGTCTATGTCGATTTTGATTAAGATATCTTTTGGGAGGTGGGTTGGGGGGCGGGGTGTGGGGGGGAAGTTGAGCATTGCCTGCTTTGGTTACGAATTGAGCTTCCCCTATCTTGATCGGAACTTTGGGTCCAATGTTAAGCTGTTTTGGGGACAAAGAGTACTTTTGAGATTTTATATATAAATATATATGTATATATATATATATATATATATATATGCTATATATACATACATACATATATATATAGGACCGGAGAGAGAGAGAGAGAGAGAAAGAGGGTGAGGGTTGGTTAACACTACATCGTCTAAAAACCGATAAAAGGTGAAAAAACTCCCCCCCACAACCTAGTTCATTTTAAAGAAAAACTCCCCCCAAAACCAACCCCGCCCACCGGCGCCATCCCCCCCCACCCCCGCACCCCCCCCCGCACCCCCACCTGGTCTTCCTGAATCCTTTGTGAACCCGACAAAGTGCAGTTTCAGACGAAATTGTTCTTAGGCCCTAAACGCTGACACCAGAGTGGGATATCTTGGACAGATGGAATATCTCGGAGAGCCTTGTTAAGTTGAGGAGTGCTTGAGGGAACATAACTCGCAGGCTTCTAGATTTCAAGCATTCGCTTAAACCATCTTAGGTAATTATGAAATGTAGTTATTCCTTGCTGAATCCCCTCTGTTCTACTACAGGTACTGGCTTGTAATTAAATATATAGCTTTTTACTCGCAATGTTTTTGTTTATTTGTTTCCTCTCTCTCTCTCTCGCTCTCTCTCTCTTCTCTCTCTCTCTCTCTCTATTCGAGAAGAGAATATAGAGCTGACATTCTTATTTAGAACAGAACATTAATATTCGCTCCTCACCCAATACAATGGAAAAGAGGCGTACGGTAAATATCAATATTATTCATATATATATCATATATATATATATATATATATGCACCTGTGTGGGATATTTTATATGCACACATATTATTATTAATAATATTAATTTATATTTATTATATTATATATATGATATATATCTAATATATATATATATATATATTATATATATATATATATATATATATATATATATCTATATATATCATACATATATTACATATATACTATATACACACGCTCACTTTAAGAATATTGAGAATGTCTGTATGTTCTAATAATGTCTTTGGGGTTCATAGAACTGATCAGGCTGTTCCCTTTAAGGAATTGGAGGTATTTTATTTTTGCATATTTTTGTTAGGAAAGCAGACCTGTACCTTTTTACTGCTCTTTTTACTCCTATCTGTCCTTCCGTTGAATGTGGCCCTTATTACATAAATGTAGGATTTTTTTTTATCATTTATTCTCTCTCTCTCTCTCTCTCTCTCTCTCTCTCTCTCCTCTCTCTCTCTCTCTCTCTCTATATATATATATATATATATATATATATATATATATATATATATATACTATGAAAATTTATTTGCGTCTCTTGATCTTCACTGGAGAACAGTTTATCCTCCATCCTTTAAGCTGGAATGGGGAATCCCTTTCTTTATTTGGTCATTGAGTCTTCATTTGGGTAATGCGGATTACTTGTAGGAAAATATGCTAATTAGTAGTAGCGTGATATGGAGTTTGTTTTTTTGCCAAATTTGATTACCAGGGATCAAGAGTTATATTACCTTATATTGTTATTTAAGGTAGCATGTAATTCACTCATTTTTAACACGGACAGGTTACTATTATTCATAGTTTTGTGTGAATATAGAATTCATACTCAGTATATTTTATTGACGTTTATGTGCGAAAGGAACTAAGCAAGAATTCCAAGGTAAACACGCGCTCTCAGGTTTTTTTGTTTATTAAAGATTTTCAATATTAACACTCAGCAGAACATATTACATTGGTCTTACCTATGTTTGCTTATTCATTATCTTCGACTGATATCAGGAAAGCATTCACTTGACAGTCCTAAGTGTTTCCAAGAAGAGAGTTTTTTTTTTTATTCAGAAAAATATGCAAGTGCTATCAAATCGGTCAGCCGAGTAATCACATAAATCAAAACAAAAAACAAACACACACACACACACACGCACACACGCGCGCGCACACACACAGGAAACGCACCGTGAAACAGAGTAAAAGTGACGTCAAACACATTAGACGTCGCCGCCGTGTTCAGACGTCAGACCATCAGAAAATGTCTGTCATCCTTCATTAGGCGACGAGCAACCAAGGTTTCCAGAGGCTCTTATCCATTACAACTAATGAGGAATTGGGAAAGGATCTCACGGTTTCTGTCAGTTATAATAGCATTCCGTCAAGCCTATTAACTTGCATGGCATTACTGTACGCCTCTGTACGAATGAGCATTGTGAACACAAACGCCAAAATGCTTATGGCGTGTTTGTCTACTCATGCGGCCGCGTGCAGAGAAATACACTTGAAGCATATTATGCTCTCGGTAAGAAATGTGCGATGTAGTTACAGAATGTATGTTTTCACATGGATTTTGGATCTTACCGCAGCCCAAATTCCTTAGATTTTTATAACTGTTTTTATTTTTTCCTACTATGAGGGCTGGCATGTTTATAGAAAATGGCCAGTTCCCAATGTTCCTACAGACTTAATTAAGGTTATTGGGGTAAGTATTACATTAGCGTTATTATAATGAGTTTATACTGCCTTGACGCTGGTATGCAATCTCTGATGCCCATTTTTACATAGCTGTTATGTAGCATTATATTCGCTGTTCATCATCACGTACCTTTTGAATCATCCTCATCATTTGCATTATCATTAATTTTATATCATCAGTTCAGCAATAGATATCCTCTGGGTTTACTTCAGTAATAGATATCCATCTAAGTTTTATTTGTATCTCTCTCTCTCTCTCTCTCTCTCTCTCTCTCTCTCTCTCTCTCTCTCCATCTTGATTTAACAGAACGGAGTGTGAATATCAATTGCATAAATTTGTAAATATAAAAAGAACATCATCTCTCTCTCTCTCTCTCTCTCTCTCTCTCTCTCTCTCTCTCTCTCTCAGCGCTGAATGGCCAAAAGTGACTTAATGCTTGACTTGACAGCCTAAATGTCACAAAATCAAATGGGATTCTCCTTAATTCACAACTATATCTCATTTGACCTATGCAATGTCTGGGTTGGTGGACTGTTGAAAAAGCATGGAAGTTGAATAAAGATATGTAACTTAGTATGGCTAAAGGGTGGCGGTTAATTTAAAAGAATTCATTGTGATTTTAAACCAAGTACTTCAGTTGTCTGATAAAGAATCCATAGTGAGAGGATATATGGGCTAAACACTAAAGGATAGACAGTTCATTACCGAAATGCAGTTCCTAGCTGATGCTTATGACCGTTGCCGTTGCCTGTTGATTTTTATCCTAGGTCATACGTTAGGCCCGGAGTTAACACCTGTGAATGGTGTGTGTGCATGTATGTATGTATGTATGTATGTAAGTATGTATGTATGTATGTATGTATGTATGTATATATATATATATATATATATATATATATATATATATATATATATATATGTATATATTTCCCACTTGGGTACAAGTTCCGGGTGACAATCTTATCCAAAGAGTCAAGATAGTCAATAAAAAAACATTCAATATATATATATATATATATATATAATATATATAATATATGTGTGTGTGTGTGTGTGTGTGTGTGTGTGTGTGTGTGTGTATGAATGAATGGAAGCATGTTTGTGTTTGCGTTCGTGTTGTTTGCCCAGAAATGAGATTATTTTGAAAATTATGATATCGAGCGATTGTATACTTGTATATGTTTGTATCAATTAGTGTAATATAGGATATCCTGGCAAAGCTGAATTAATTGTGGGAAAAAACTGCAGCGCTTCAACCAGAAACCTAATCATGGCTGTGTAATATTTAATGAAATAAGAGCCAGCGGAGGGAATACATATTATCTGGCATCCCATTTGTTTTATGCTAGAAATTGGATGTCTGTATCAATTGCCGTTCTCGCCGCGAATAATGTGGAAGTTAACGAAACATTCAGCATTTATTTTATGCATTTTCATTTAGACCTTTGGACAGATTAAAGAATTATTTGTTCACACAATTTACGCTAAACAATGTATCAAAAATCCTTCAGTAATTCCAAGCAGGTTCTGATCTCTAGCAGTCAACAGCAAACCCGCAGTTTAGCAGATTCAGGTTACCAAATCTGGATCAAGGGCATCATCATATTGCGCAAGTGGAAATCTGCTAAGTGGGAAATCTGTTGTGCCTCTAGTTACTCATTAAACTGATCGGTCGTTGCCATTATTTACTTTTTGTCTGTTACAGAGAGTTTTCTCCTCTCTATGCTCACTGTTTGGAGGTGTATTACGTGTTTAGGTTATGAATTCATCGACGCTGGATATAATTAAGGGTTTATTTTGAGGTATATTCAGTGCCTAGTGCCCTGCAGGTCATGCATTGTACATTTTTTGTAAAAGAGAAGTCAATACAAAGAAAGCCTCTCTCTCTCTCTCTCTCTCTCTCTCTCTCTCTCTGCACGTACATTACATTTTATTTTCCGTTTGTTTGCACGGGACAGTATATTTCCAACAGTTGTAATCTGCATCATCATCCCAGTAAATCCGTAACAGTCCCTCCGCCACCGCGAGTACCAGGAGCTACGGTGTATTCCCTCGACCCACTCCCCATACTAACGGAACAATTAAAACTTTTGCTACAGTGCTCCAAAGTTTAAATCAGTCGCTCCACTGATGAAAAGAAACACTTGATCATCTTCTTTACTGGTTCTTGAAGAAGGAATAGACAAAGAAAAAAATCAGAATTAAAAGAGAAGTAATTTTTTTTTCCTTCAGAGGTCGTGGGATGTAGCACGAAAAACAGAAGTAAACAAGCCATCGGCTATTACGGTAGCTATTGTGTTCTACGGGAGATGAGGATAAGGGCCTGGGACGACAACTTACTCAAAGGCGGCTTTCATTCGTTTAGTTATCCATGTTATTTATATTTCTTTTTTTATCATTGCATTCCTTATATCCTTACCAGAGTGCATTTGCTTTTAATGTTTATTTGCATTTGGCTTTTTTTTTATCTTTTTATGCATATTAATATTTATTCCTTATTGCAACTAGACTTCATTAATCTGTATTGATGCTTCATGCATTTGCATTTTTTTCAGAAGTGATCGTATGTCATTTGTTTTTAATTAGACAGCTGAGGGAACAATTGCATATTGATACAATGAGCCACATGGGAAACTTCTCTTATGTGATCCTGTAGAGGAATAATCACGAATTTTTGCGGAAGATGGCGTGAAACAATAAAACCGGATGGATTGGAAAACTTGGTTTCGTGTTTTTTCCTTTCGTCCGTCTTGCTTGTAGCAAGACTTTAGTTATGTCATTGCTATTCCTTTTTTTTGATGTCGCTATTACCTATTTTTATTTCAAGGAATCTTGAGATACTTTACCTAGGTTGGAAACTCGGCATATCTGGATTACTGGAAATAGTCAGCAAGTTTCCATAGTTCAGCAACTTAATTGTCTCATTTTTTGGTTATTTGAAAGCTGACTTTAATGTTGTGGACTGGAATACTCCATATATGAAAGCGTAGGTTCGTTGTTAAGAAAAATACAAATTTCTTTCTAATTTGTTATTTTTATAGTTTGCTATATATAACATTGGAATGGATTGCTCTCTTAATGTAGAAGTTCCAGGTAGATGTGCTACAAATAACATGGGATATAGTCTGATTATTAAATAAAACAAACAAGGTACGCAAAACATTTTCCCTAGTTATTCTGATCTAAAATCTTTTTGCTGGTCCATATTCTTCAAGGACACTGTATGATTTACAAACTTTGCAAGTTAAATCTAAATTGTCCTACCAAAGTACTTTTTTCAAATACTCTATTCCCACAAGTTTTAATTCCACCCTGGTATCTTAGTGTTTCTTTTGAGGATATGGCATTAGTTGCTTGTTTTCAAGTGGCCGTCAGTGGGTCCAGGGATAGAGGTGTAATTTGGTTAGGTAATGAAAAAGATAAAGAATTTAAATGAAACCTGAAAATGCCACCACTAGCCTTTACTTGACCTCATTCCTTCACCAGTGACACCAGTAAGCGCCCAATCCTTACTCTACCCCTAAGTGCTGGTGTGATGCATTTTGTAATAGCTATCATTACACTGGCACCAAAATTTGCGTTAAATCCGCTTGATGGGATTGAGAGCATAATGTGAACACAATCACCCCCTTCCCCCTTCAATCATCTTTGTGGGCAAGTCGGACAGGATTCCAAGGGTCCTGTCCTTAAAGACCAGTCCACCCCTGGAATCCATGGGCCAGTTCTAATACATAGCCCCGCCTCTGAGATATCAATATATCTTTTAGGTCCAAACATTACTGGGTGGTTGGCGGGACCGCCGAAGCTTTCACCATTGGCTTTGAGAGTGAACTCTATTTCCAGCCACGGTATACGTTCCTGATGATGAAGGCAGTGGAGAGAAAGTTAGTGTTGGATAGCAAGGCGTGAGAAAGCTAATAAAATTTGAAAGTGGTCGAAGTGATAACGAGAGAGAGAGAGAGAGAGAGAAGAGAGAGATATTGTTTCTGTGTGACTTCATCGGTTCTTCTCATATTGAGATGAATAAAGGTTTTTGCCACGAAGGAAAAATGAAAAGCGAGATAGCCAAGCACTTTCGGTCTAGTGCGACCCTTTGCTCCGGCACAACAGTTTATTTATACATAGCATCACGTTTTATACACTTCGTGATCAAGTTATTCATATTGAGATGATTAGTTTTTCGTCTCTGCTATTTTCCCTGGACTAGTAACGTAACTAGATGAATTTCAAGAAAGGTCTGAGGTCGCGTTTAAAAGTTTATCACTGTCAGAATTCATGTTTGTTTGAAATGTTTTCCGGCTGCAGCTCATAGACGACATTTTATTGAGAATTTCCTCAGGTAATGTTATTTTATCTTATCTCCCCCCTTTTATTTTGGGAAAAGGTACAAAACTGGCAGCGTTTTATGTAACCTCGTAATGTTTATGATCCAAATGTGTATTTTTCATATATTAATTATTGCACGTCATTCCTGTCCATCATAAAAGCATACACATTTAAACGAACAGGTGCTCACATGTTCGGGGGGGGGGGGGGGGGCATCGTTTTACTTTTAGAATATTTTTTTAAAGTTCAAAGGATCGTCACGAACATAGGTCCAGCATGAATGTTGCAGGTCGTTATATATTAGTATTAAGTAGGTCCAGCGTGAATGTTACAGGCCGTTAAATATTAGTAGTAAGTATCTCTTTTCATATTAGTTACTTTTCTTTGTCAACTGATTTTAAAATACTTTTATTGCATCTACTATTAATTCGTTTATTCGCATATTAGAAATGCAGACGTTTGCAATAAGTTAAATTGTTCACTAACAAAGTTTCCACATTAAAAGTGGAAATCATGATCGTAATTGGAAGACTTCATATTTTATTGCAAAGATGAAACGTCGTGCTGTGCTCCCTAAAATATCCGGAGTCTTAAATTTTATACGCATTAGGTGTAAGAAATGAGAGAGAGAGAGAGAGAGAGAGGAAGAGAGAGAGAGAGAGAGAGAGAGATGTCACTGAAAGGAAAGAGGACTCAGGGATTCCTTTTATATCGAGGAGTGCAACTCCAGTCGCGGCATTGACAAGCACCCGAGCGTCGCTAACGAACGCATCCTCCTTCCGTCATAATATTCCCAGTTTTTGGGCGGTCTCCCAGGAGCGATCCATGTCAACCCCAAGGTTTATCCTCAGCGTTTCGATTGAATGAATAAATGAAAGGGTTATTTGATTCTCGAGATTTTAATCGAGTTTTCGTAACTGACGTCGGTTAGTGTTGCTGATAGAATCCAGGAAAAGATATTGGTAAATGGAAATTTTGCCTGGGACGGAGTATTTTGTTGAGAAGTGATTTTGCGTCCTATTGGTGAAAGGATATTATATTGACTTTAATTTCACTCTGTTTCTTGTACATTCAGTTAATCAACGCTTTTCTTCTTGGAATTATCCTAAGTGAATTTATATGTAATAAACAGTTGTGTAAATTTATGAAATCATTGCCAAGGTTAAGCCATGAGAAATTTTTAATAGATATTATGTACGTTTTTTTTCAACAAGTATTTGGTGCGTCTTGTACAGTTAATTACTACATATTTATATATTGTCAGCATTTGTCAATCATTCTCCTTTTATTTACAGTCAACGAATTTGGGTAGGTTTGGTCAGCTATAATTACTCCTTCTGGTAGAAAGTTCAACTCTGCAAGATTTTAATTTTTACACATAATTAATATGTATCAAATTTGTTTCTTTATATCAAACTGGATAAAATACGGCCTGTTACCAAGCAGTTGACCAGTTTGTATGCAAAATGGCCGTATATGGACATTTGCTAGCCACTCGGCCATCGGAAATGTCGAAAAAAGTTATTTTATGTGAGTATTCCGTTCATTAACTGGTCATTAAAATATTGTGAAGAGGAACCATAGGTAAGGTAAGGAAGACTAAGGAAAATAAAATAGATTCAGTCCATCCAAGGGAAAACCACCTCGAATAAATTTTCCTTAATTATATTGCCTTATTCCGCAAGGGGTCTCACTGCCTTTCAATGGTAATGAGTTGGTCGTTAATGAGCTGATCACTCCTTTCTGTCCGTGAGAGAGAGAGAGAGAGAGAGAGAGAGAGAGAGAGAGAGAGAGAGAGAGAGAGAGAGAGAGAGATTGTATAAAAATTTTATATGTTTTATAAATGTCATGTATTTCATGGTGCTAGGGGAAGTCCCATGACCTCAGCAAAATCGTTACTAATTACCGAGAGTAAGATGATAACGCACGGAAGGATAAGATGACAAATAAGCCGTGATCTTAAAATACTCCTTTTGTGTCCAATATGGCGTTGTTTATCCTAGTATCATTTCTCTCCCAACTTTTGTTAGAGAGTTTGTTTCAACAAAAAGGATTAATAGTTAGCGCTAAGATGACCTGTGCTGGGCATCATATTCTTGTGTGCTTTATTTTCCTTGTGTTTTCACAACATATGTAATACACATAATGCACTATTGATTTTTGTCTCTTCATGCAAACACGCATACTTAATGCATAGCAACATGAATTAGCTTCTTATCTGAAACTGAATCCAAGAATGGATAAAATTTTACTTTCCTCTTCACAAAGGCTTAGACGTCCTTTATCACTGTTCAAGAAAATGTTCAACATACTAGGACATTATCATATTCCTTCACGTAAATACCCTGAAGAGAAGCTGTTAGATCTAAATTATGTAAATGAAAGAATATTGATATAATCCAATTAAGATTACGGGCATAATAACTGTGTATATACTATATATATCATATATATATATATATATATATATATTAGATATATATATATCTATATATATATATATGTAATAATATATAAATATATATTATATAATTTTTTATATATATATATATATAATAATATATATTGTTAATAACCACAATGCCCTCTTATCATCACGAGAAATTAAGGGAACATACACATGCGTATTAAGTTAAGTATATCTTAGTTTAACCAGACCACTGAGCTGATTAACAGCTCTCCTAGGGCTGGCCGGAAGGATTAGATATTTTTACGTGGCTAGGAACCAATTGGTAACCTTGCAACGGGACCGACAGCTTATTGTAGGATCCGAACCATATTATATCGAGAAATGAATTTCTATCACCAGAAATAAATTCCTCTGATTCCGTGTTGGCCGAGCCGGGAATCGAACTTCGGACTACCGGATTGGTAGCCGAGGACGAAAACCACTCGTCCAACGAGGAACTACACATGCGTATTGAATATGTATGTTTGTATGCATGTCCGTGACCCAGAAGTGACTTGGTACCAGTCAGTTGTATTCGAGAAGAGGGCATGGCAATTTTATTTCTTGAAACCTCCCGAGAACCGGAAGAATTTACGCCTGCGGGACAAAACATATTCGAATGTTGTTTCTTTCAACGTTTGAAAAAGTGAATGGAATTTTTATCCGTATAATGGACGTTAGAGTGTTTATATAGGATAATAGTGATAATATAAAGACTTAAATTTGAAAATCGAGTATATTTCATAAAGCTGTCGTTTTTCCTTTACTCCCCAATCTGATAAAACTTAATGACTAATTGGTATTTCCCGATTCGTAATATGCTTAACTTCAAAGTAATATAAATCATGGAATTGTTTTTACATTACCAATATTATTATTTTTTTATATTGGGGAATTTTATTACTTTTAGTGCATAAGACTTCTTCGTCAAATTTTTTTTTTTTTTTTTTTTTTTTTTTTGTGTGTAAAACCGGATTGATAGACTACATTTTCCTAATTAAACTGAAACGCTAAAAAGAAGGAAGTAGCACTAGAAAATATTGTTCCTGCTAAATTATTTTAGTTATGTATTTTCTTCTAAGTTCATACGTAAATACATTTTCATGACTATTTTCCTTATATTCATTTCCACGCGAATCCAGGAAGTATCGTAATGTATGTTTGGTTTCTTGTACAAAGTAATGAAAAAAAAAAAACATGCAAACATATCAGGAAAAATGACTATTACTTAAATGTGTCATAACTTCACAATAACTAGAATCTTAAAATATAATGAATTGAGAAAGAAAACTGTTTTCAGGATTGCTACACAATTTCCACTGCTTTGTTACGCACTGAGAGAATCAAGTAGACAGATTGCTAGATTTGTTGATTCAGATGCCCTTAAACTGAAGATTATTGAATACATAGATGAGAGTGTCTTCAGATATGACGCTTATCTGTTTTCCTTGATGAAAACATCCACCAGAGAACGAATAGTTCAGACGAGTCGCGTACGGACATCGAAACAAATATTCTAGTTCTTCCTCCTTGCTCTAGGCAATTTCACCTGCTTCCGTTAATGATACCTTACAGCCCCATTCGTGTCAAGTCGAACGTTCTCCTTTTGGAAACAAGTGTTATCCAGAATTTACTTAATTTTTCATCTCCCTGTGGTGTGTTTAATCTCAACTGCTGATTGGTGCGTCACCTAGCAAATCGTCCAAATAGAAATTGCTTAGAAATCGTGAGCGACTTACGTTATTATCGCCTCTGGGATGTAGTGCCCGTGAACATTTGATATAAAACTGAAAGATTCGACATTTTGCCGCATTTTTGCAGTTGTCTTTACTCAGATAATTATGTGGATAAAGGCTTAAATTCTTTCGCCTATGACAGATGGCTATCATTGAGCACTCTTTACCGTTTGAAAACAGTATACAATTTGAACAAACCATACAATTGTCATTGAATACTAGAAACGCTTATTACATAGTTAAGGCTTTAACGCACAAGTAACGTGTTTGAGAGGTTCTGATACACCGTCCAGTAGTTTAATTATTCTAGGAAAATAGCATTTGTTAATAATGTGAATAATTAGCTCCTCAATTAAAATACAAGATTACATTATGAAATGCATTTATATCCCCCTTTAATAACTGCATTTGGTTCAGAAGGTTTGGGCCTAATAAACTCAGTTCGTAAATTCTATATGTGATTCGTTTGTTTATATACAGCCTCACGGATAGATACATTATGACCTTTATCAGATGCTCGTTTGCCATTTATCAGGGATGATAGGCTTATTCACTCGTGTGTGCCGGGATAAATTAGAGATAGGCGATTAAAAATTCAGTAAAGATATATAGGAATGTCAAAGTTATCTTAACGAGGTAGCATATTCAGGAAAAGGGCGCATTTTACTAATTTACTCGTTTGTAAAGCGTATATATGTATTGACTCATTATCACAGTTAGACATGCCATGATTTTACATCATGTTAATTACAAATTTTGGATTGCACTTGAAAAAAAAAACTTTCAAATGTTATGGTTTGAATGTAATTTAATACATACATATTTATTATATATATACGTATGTATGGATTTATTTGTATGTATATATTCGTATATAATATGGATATATATATATATATATATATATATATATATATATATATATATATATATATATATATATATATATATATATATATATATATATATATATATAGAGAGAGAGAGAGAGAGAGAGAGAGAGAGAGAGAGAGAGTCTACTAGTCACTTTTTAATACATGTGTATGTAATCATATAACCACAGTAACCTTTTAACTTCTGAGATTCTTCACTCTTTTTGGATACTCTTGTCACTTCAAACCCTTCCATCAAAGTGCAAGAACATGTAGCCATTCTGATGTCCGTATGAGGATTCGAAACCGCTTCCAGATTATCAGAACTATGTCACGTTACTTACCTGAAAAAACGCCTTTTTTCGTAATTGGACAGAATGGCGCCAGGATTGTACTGTCTTACGGTTTCTCAGCAAGCACTTTGGGATGATTTGTTGTTACGGAACTTCAGATTGGCAGTCCGGCAGAAACTTACCTTTAAAGTAAAAACTATTTTTAGTTTTTAAAGTTTCCTTCAATAGACTGCTTACGTGCCCTGTATGTTGGTTTGTATGTTCATGTAGATATGCAGACCGATTTTCCTTTGGAATATGCTCCGTGAATCAGTCCAACGGATATACTGTAGAGTTAGCTTCCAGAATACTTCGTATACTCTCAAATCCAGATTGATAATCTAGTCCCCTCATGAAGGCAGACCATCTGATAACGGAGGGTTGCGACTGTAACAGCTGACGTGATTTAATGGAATAGGAAAGTTTATTCCAGGCTTTGTGTGTCTAAGAGAGAGAGAGAGAGAGAGAGAGAGAGAGAGAGAGAGAGAGTATGGAGTCCTTTGAAGCAGTCTTCAGCCCCAGAAGCATTCCTTGAATCCAGTGGGCGTTTCCAAAGGCTTATCCGGATCCATGTAATATATACAAGATGGAAAACAATATTTACATGAAAAACTAGATTACCCAGGAATATTCAATTCACAGATTGTTAGGATTTTCATGAGACCAGTAACATATGTATTTATATTTGTATATTATATATATATATATATATATATATATATATTATATATATATATATATATATATATATATATATATATATATATATATATATATATGTGTGTGTATGTGTGTGTGTGTGTGTGTGTGTGTGTGTGTAAAATACAAATATAATATATCTGTATGTATATATATATACACACATATATATATAATATCTATATATATATATATATATATCTATATATATAAGAATATATATATATAATATATATATATATATATATATATATATATATATGGGGACATTACTGGGTAATCTAAATTCTAAAGTAAATGTTGTTTACCATTGTAATATTGCATGAATCCTGATAATAAATTGTGCAGTGTAGACCGTTGTATGAGTATAGAGAGAATACTTTCCACCACATATTGACATTTCATAAGTTACTACCACATCGATTTCTATCTATCGAGTGCGATCATGCTCAAGTGATTGCAAAGCTTGCAGTTTGTCAGTATTATGCATTGCTGATTTATAGACTCATACTCATCTATCTTCCATAGTTTGTTTTTGCCGAGTTGGGAAATGATATGATTTTAAAGCTTTTACAGGAGGAAAGTGCTACTTGCACTGGCATTGAATCACTGAAACTCTTTGTATTTTAAAGATTCCTATTTTACCCTTCGATATAGTAGTATAATAACCTTTCGTATTTTTTTAGTGTCAATAAATCTGCAGTAGACATTATTCCTGTGAATGATCTTTGCGAATGTAGAACATTTCTATAAATATCAACTCTTTCTATTCCAAGGAATATTATTCCATCTTCTATTTCTTGTATTTGAATCATTCTCTGTTATACTCCGTATAAGTGATTTTCTAGAACTCTTCAGTAATATGAAGTTATTTTGAGATATGCAAAAGAAATGGTAGACATCTTTATCACTCCCGAGGCTTTCCGCTTAATGTTGGTAGTTGCAGTTTTACATTTCTAAGAACACATCTTGGATATATTGTATTCGATTATGTAAAATTGGAAGAGGACGTTTGCAAATAAGGTGGAATTATGTAGTTTTCTTTTAAATTGATTGTCCTTACTTAAATATATTAAAAATGGTGAGCAGAGGTAGAGCGGCAGCCCGGACCGTTGAGATACAACGAACGAGATACCGACTGTTACCCCTACTGGTATTTAGGAGTAGACTTGTAAACTGTGAAACTGACCGTCTGCCGAAAATATATGGGTGGCTTACTTAACAAGCACCACTAATTGCTCGTTAGATTTTGGGTCTAGAGCCAATATATGAGATACCAGATGAAACTAATATATAATATATCTGTAAACTCTACTGATTGTAGAATGATCAGTGACAGACATTTTGGAGGGTGGGTTCCCCCTGACAGACGCACTGAAAAGGGGGGGTTAATTGGATCTAGATACAACTTAGGAGATACCGAGTAAAATTTACACTACAAAAGCACTGCACATCCTAGAATACTGTGATGGTAATGCCAGACATTTTAGTGGGTGGTTACCCCCTGAGAGACAACCCACAACGAGTGGGGGAAGGGGGAAAGGGAGGGGGAGACAGGATCTCCCTCCAACATCATAGTACCAAGTAAAATTTGTACTACAATAGTACTGCACTTCCTAGAGTACTGCAGTGGTAATGACATATATTTTAGTGGGTGGTTACCCCCCTAACACACCCCCACAACGAGTGGGGGGGAGGGAGAGGGGGAGCCATGAACTGCATTCAACATTGGAGATACCAAGTAAAATTTGTACTACAATAGCACTGCACATCTTGGAGTACTGCTGTGGTAATGACAGATATTTTAGTGGGTTGTTTCCCACTGACAGACACCCTACAACGAGTGGGGGGGAAGGGGGAGGGGGAGCCAGGAACTGCATCCAACATTGGTGATACCAAGTATAATTTGTACTACAATAGCACTGCACATCCTAGAAAGCTGTGATGGTAATGCCAGCATTTTTAGTGTTAGGTTAGCCCTTCACAGACAACCTACGATTGGAAGGGAGAGATGGGACACCTTGAAATATTTCAAAATCTATCATAGGCAATATTAATATTAGATAAATGGTATAAGTATCTGAAAATCGTGAGCCTGATAAAATGTAAAAGGCAAAAAATACAAGAAATATTGTGATGTTTCAGGATAAGAATTACTGCCGGAGTTATTCTTTTTAAAATTCCTATTGAAGTATAGAATATTTCACTTCATTAATTTCATCACATCTATATAAATACTATGTGCGAGACTTACTACGTGTGAGACTTGCTAATATTATATGTATATATATATATATATATATATATATATATATATATATATATACTATATACTATATATAAAATTAGCACTATCCTTTGGTTTGGAGTTATTACTTCACACAAAGTATTTTATCTGAATGGGAGGGGGTCAAAATTGGCAACAGCTACAAGTATGTGTGCTGAGTCATTTTTTAATAATTAAACCAGTCATTTGATGCCACTCAATTCCTCTAAAAAAAGAAGTGAAAGATAAGTATTCTCGTTTTCTTGCCTATAGTTAGGACATTGCAGCCATGTCGAGGTTCGTAGCTCAACGTGTCTTACTATAACTGAATTGTTCTTTAGTTGCTGTTGGTTCGCGTGGATGAAATGAAATTTTTATCGGATATGGGAGTTCGATTGATATTAAGACTAATCTGTCAGTGATTTCATTAATTCCTAGATGGGGGGGGGGGGGGGGTATGCCCACAATGTGCTAACCATTTCTCAATATGGTCCTCTAGCCTAACCCTGTACACTAACCTAATCTGTCAGTGATTTCATTATTTCCTGGATGGGAGGGAGGGGGTATGCCCACAATGTGCTAACCATTTCCCAATATTGTCCTCTAGCCTAACCCTGTACAGTAACCTAATTTGTCAGTGAATTGATTAATTCCTTGATGGGGGCTATGCCCCCAAACCCACCTTAGTAGTCATTTACTAGTATGCATATTTAACATTGTTGCAAATTATAATTGAATACTATTTTGGCTGTTCTTTTTCCACTTTATATATGTTAAACCTAGCGAAATTAATTCGTTCCCCACTAAACAGCCACACAGGATATACATGCATAAGGTGTACCATTGTCCTAATTTATCAAAAATGTTCCTCTGCCTACTAAACGTCAAACCTCAAGCTCTCATTGCTGCTTACATGTAGCCTAGGTTATAGGCCTATAAGCATTAGGTAGCCTAATACAAATCTCATTAATAACTAAGTAATAAACGTATAATTTGTCTACTTACCAAAATAAGTACACCTTAAACCACAAAACTATGTCTAATGGCGTTAATTGACGTATACAAGAGGTAGGAGACACCTTCTTCTTCCTTGTTGTCATTCCCAAAGTTGCCTTTCCCCCCTCAAAGGCTGCTCTAACCAGCCGTAGCGCAAAGGCTCTCACGACGCCATATTTCCAAGATGGCGGCGCACATTCGGTGTTTTGAGTATGAGCCTTTCGGGTAACTGCCGACAGGAACGGCGCCTTTGCCACAAAAGGCGCCTTTAGAAGTTTTGAGTATCCGGCCCCTGAAGCTCTGCAGAAGCCTGTTCGAAGCCAGACTCCTTCCCAGACTCCTTCCCAGTCTCCACAAACTCCTGCAAGGGAAGTGGAAGAGCTATGAAGATCCCCAAAGACTGAAGCCAGAGGAAGACTCGCTCCCGGATCCCCCCTCGACTCCAGTGGTCTTCGCAAACTCCTCCAGGTCATTTTCAAGTTACTAGGCAATGGAAAAGTGAAAGTGACAGTAGAATTCAATATGAAATCTACAATACGTATTTTGTTCAATTTTGGAGTCGATATGAAATCGACAATGAATACTTTGTTCAATTTTGGAGTCCATGTACTGTCGGCCAAAAAACTCGTGGCAGAGTTTCATAATTTTTCGTTCACCTGCCTGACGCACGATTCATGCCTTATTTATCTATTTTTCTTTTCAAAGATGGATGAAATCATGTGTAATGACATTAAAAACAGTCACTGATATCTTTAGAACATTATGTTATGTTATTGTGTAAAACTATTTTCCATATAGCAAAATTGACGTGAACGAAACGAAGTGATAAAAAACGTCATATCACAACCATAGATATGCATTACCAAATAGATAGGAGACACTATCACTAGTAGTATCGCATAAACATAGTCCTTAAATTATCATTTCAATATTAAGTTGAAGGTAGTTGAACTATTCCATTTGTTAAATTTTACAGAAAACATTGGAATCTC
>NC_087205.1:79838560-79846060 GCF_015104395.2 Macrobrachium nipponense
CAACTTTGGTAGTTTCCTGTCGCTCGGGAAGTAAATGATATTCAGATAAAAAAAAAAAGAAGAAGAAAAAAATAGATATATATGTATATATATATATATATATATATATATATATATATATATAATATATATATATATATATATATATACACACACACACACACACACACATATATATATACATATATATATATATATATATATATATATATATATATCTATATATATATATATATATATATATATACATATATATATATACATATATATATATATATATATATATATATATATATATATACTACTATATATACTGTATATGTATAATATATATATATATGTATATATCTATCTATATATATATATATATGATATATATATATATATTATATATAACCTTTAAGGTGCGGTTACAAAGAGGAGAAATGGGTTTATTACGACAGTAAAGTGATAAAAAAATGTGCAGAAGTTTCTTTGACGTAATCGATTTTTTTGTACAGACGCGACATCGTATAGCTAATCAAGGCCACCAAAAATATATTTATCTTTCATTAGGCTCGGTATCATGATGTATGAGCCGTGGCCCATGAACCTTTCACCACGGCCCGGTGGTGGCCTGTTCTACGTCATTGCCAGAAGCACGATTATGATTAACTTTAACCTTAATTAAAATAAAAACTACTGAGGCTAGAGGGCTACAATTTGGTATGTCTGATGATTAGGTGGTGGATAATCAACGTACTAATTTGCAGCACTCTAGCCTCAGTAGACAGAATTTTATTTTGATTTTCATTTATTACGAAGCATGTCCTACTGACTAAATTTCTTTCAGTGCTGATTCCCCGATATAATTTTTTGCTTCGTTAATTGTGCCTAGAAAACGTTGTTCCTTTTTTATTTCTAATTCATTATTTTGTATAACATATCATTCTGAAACTTATTACTAAAACAGAGTTATATGCTCCATGTGTTCTTTTAACTGGTATATCTGCATACCTGTCTTAATGTTCTTTACAGCGAATTATAAATCAAAAGAATATATTTATAATATGCGTAATACTGAGAGAGAATTTATGTGCAATATGAGAGACATTTTTTTTCATATTAAATCAGTTGCAGTAATTAATGCAAAACAGAAAAAAAACACTGCAGGGAAAGTATTAAGAAACAGTATTTTGTTGCACAAGGAAATTTTTTGTATGTAATATATTTAATTAAAACTACTGATGTCTATTTGGTTGTGTAATACAAATTCAAGTACAATAGATAAAATCACCCTGACACTGAGGTAGGATTGAGGAACTAAAGGTTCTTCTCTATTTCAGAATATTGTAATTGATTATATATTATAACCACTACAAACCGTTCAAAATAGTTATTATGTTAATGATGATAATTGTGCTGATAATCACAGTAGGAAAAGGTATCTTCCCACTTATTTCTCGTCATTGTTCTTGTTAGTTTTTTTTTTTTATTCTTTTATTAGCATTTGTCCATTATCAAGAGGATATCTAGCCAGTCTGCAATCGAGGCATAACAGTCATTTGACTTTATTCACAAATCTAATCAAACACCATCGCAAAATCATTTTGCAAAATATTATCTGAGACACTTTTATAGCATACTCTTTCGTTCGGCTAGAATGTAAACATTTGAATGCTCTCATTTACAGTGATTCATTAGTTCCTTAATAATTCTTCTGTGGTGGACCTAATCGTCATCTTCTATCTTTGGGTCTTATTTTACATTCCGCCACTTCTAACAGATGATGATAGATTGGTTACTGGCCATAACGAAAAGCCTAAACTGCTTCATCCAGGTTTTGAAAGGCTGAATTGCTTCATCCAGGTTTGGAAAGATTGTTTAGCAGACCTCGTACTGGTTTTCCATCCCACCCTCCAACTCAGGTGGACGGGGCTCTGTTGAATGAGTCTGAAGCTTTAACTACACTTGGCATAACTTTTGACTCACATTTGACTTTTGAAAAACATCTGATGAAATTGTCAGCAAATGCCGCTTAGAAGACAGGTATTTACATATGGACTCATAACACTTATATCTGATAAAAATCATGGCAATCCGTTTCAAATCAAATGTCCTTCTTTTACTAAAATGATGCTCTCCCTGTGGATATTTACTTCTGCCAGAGATTTATCTCTTTTAGCTAGTGTGGTTCGTGGTGGTATCTGTTTGTCACTTTTCATAAGTTCTAATTTAATGGAGATCTTTCACATCCACACTGATCCATGGGTAAATTTCTCTGGCATGTTAGGCAACAGTCCGCCCAGGAAAATCCATAGGTACATACTATAGGTCCTTAGATTCCCTGGCGTCTCATATGAGAGACTGGGGTTCGATCCCAATGTAAGTCAGAAATCTGTTTTTTTGGAACACGAGCTAATGTTTTCATAAGTTTTATGTATATATATATATATATATATATATATATATATATATATATATAATATATATATATATATATATATGTGTATGTATATATATATATATATATATATATATATATATATATATATATATATATATATATATACATACATACACACACACACACACACAACACACACATCATATATATATATATATATATATATATATATATATATATATATATATATATATATATATATATATATATATATATGTATATATATATATATATACATATATATATATATATATATATATATATATATATATATATATATATGTATATATATATATATATATATATATATATATATATATATATATATATATATATATATATATATATATATATATATATATATATATATATATATATATATATATATATATATATATATATATATGCGACTTTATGTTTATGTGTGTGATTGCGTATGCGTTTGTTATACGCTGTATATGTATGTTTGATTTATCATACTAGAGTCTGTCAGTTAACAATATTGATATTTGCGTTTTTAATTTCAATGTCCATAGTTTGAGCCACAATAGTGTCTGGTAAAGTGTACCTATACGTTACTACTTAATTATAGTTCCAATATTTCGTATCCTAGAGGAAACATCATAGGGAGTGAAAGGGTGTAATATTTCCTTTCCAGCTGAGGCAGTAAATACCTTTCACTGCAAAGGGGAGATATTGCCCAATTCAGGAGTGGAACGACAGTCGCGCCTCACATGCGGGTCTGCTTCCTGTGCCTACGTCCATTTCACCTCTATCCATTTTACATTCTTTGTAGCATTTGTGAATTGTTTCAGTCATCATAATTTCATTATAAGATTCCGCGTTTATCCTGAAAAGAAATTTTTTATTGATTTGTTTTTTAAACATCTTCAACCCATTGCATTTTGAACAATTTATTCCATTGCATGCTGCATGCTTTTTTAGAAGCACTGTATACATTTTTTATTGTCGCTATAATCTCGAAGGAAATATGAAATTAAGAACTATTTCTTCGTGCTTATATACGAGTAAATCATCCGATAAGTCCGAAGCGCCTCGTTCGAGGTATGGGCGCTCGACAATGAGAGCTTTATAAGAGGGGCCCAGCCTGGTCTCGAAGAGCGTAATGATTCTCAGGAGAAAAAAGAAATGAGCCTAGAACATCATAGTTGGGTCGTTTACCGAAGTCTTGCGCTTTATGACCGAAGTAAGGCCCTTACTGCCACTGTATTGCAAGGTGTTGCCTTATCAACTCCCGTAATTTAATTTCGCCCGCTAAGTACACAAAATTAAGGCGAAAAGGTAATTTCCCTCAGCCGCTGAGGAAGTAAAAAGAAAATTTTAAGGCTAGATTACAAGGCTGAAGGGCGTCTGTATCACTGCCATGACCTGGTTTTAATCTATCTTGGGCGTTTTCCATTTTCCAGAGAGCAATTTTAAATTTAAAGTTGAATATTTTAAGCAGATGTCCTGGGAGTACAATCGAAAAAGACAGGTTTTGTAATTCTATCTCTTCTGTATTTCCTGACTCTTATACTTCCTTATTTAAGAGCTTGCTTATCTTATGTGGGATTTGAAGCTTTTTCCTCCTTATGGTCGCTAATTTTTCATTTATATTTAAATGTTTTGCATTCTTCGGGTCTAGGCTGAAAAGAAATCTTACGGTGCGTCCGCACTACAGTAGAATAAATCCAGGTAAAAAAGTCACAGAAAAAGAAAATTCTCATTAATTGACTTTACCAGATAGTAACCCCCAAAGGTTTTAACCCGGTATGTATCCACCTTTGCGGCGTGTTTAGGAAGAACTCTTTGTGGATTTTTCTTTAACCATGTATCCATCTTTGTGTTCTGCTTAGTACAAGCCGAAGCCGTTGGGGATTGCTGTAAAAACACAAACAAAAGACTGTAAATATCATAAAGAAATATTGTGAAATTTTCAGTGCCACATTATTACCAACGACGACCTTTTTTACTGACTTTTTCTTAGCCAAAATTGTGACCTTTACTCTATGATCTGTTTTCCTGTGACTCTATTACCTACAATATGTCATAAAGAACGTCGGCAACTTATAGCATACATATACAAACAGGTCGAAAACAATCAAAATCCCTATAAGTGGGGAATACATCTTTGGCAAATACTGGATAATCATATGGAATACTGGTTAGGAATACCAATAATTTGTTGATTTATATTCAGCTTATTTGAGGAGTGTGTGTGATAAGTAGCCGACTTTGTTCACGACATGCATATTCCAGTGTGGTTACACTGCCTTTGTTTTGCTCTTGTAATTTACTGGAGCTTAACCCTTTGGATTCTGTTAAGCAGATCCACGACAACTGCTGCCTCCAAAATACAGATATGGTAACACAGATGATTCAAATGGTAGAGACATATGAAAGACAAATTTGTATACAAAAACTGTAAGAAGTTTCATCTATGCTCTTAAAATTCAAAATTGAATGGGA
Organism: Macrobrachium nipponense; assembly: GCF_015104395.2. Lineage (NCBI taxonomy): Eukaryota > Metazoa > Arthropoda > Malacostraca > Decapoda > Palaemonidae > Macrobrachium > Macrobrachium nipponense. The sequence continues at coordinate 79,843,476 of NC_087205.1, forward strand.
GCAAATACCTGACTGAATTTATAATGTTGCTGCTGCTAAACTTAATTATTGCAAAAGATAATTCAACTTAGTTTTAGTAAATGTTAATGATAATGAATGCTGTAACAAAAGTGGGAAGTTACTAACACCAGAGAACAATCATCCTACGAATTTCGCAAGTTTTCAATAATCAACTAAATGTGTGAATTCATAATAATGTGAAATACTTAAAAAAAATAAAGTATTTAAAAAGCAGGTGGAACAACATCAAGCAGGTAAAATAAAAATAAAATCAATGCATTTTTCACATGCAGCATATATTCATTGTACATAATGTTTATATGGTGAATTTAACAACCCACGTGACTGCTAAAATGTATGAGTAAAATGTTAAACACGTCGATATGATGTGTGATACAGAATACATAGGATGCACTCAGCCAATACTGGTGGTGGTGCAAATCTTTAGATAAGATGAGAACAAGTGTTGCTTGTTTCTAATCAACATCATCTGGTTTCTATCATGACTGGCTTACTAGAGTAGAGACATTAATCACTTGAGAATTCTACAAGGCTGTTCTGAACAAGTTGTTTCTAGGCACTAGTGGTATAAGATGCCAGGATTCTTTCCATTATCCAGTATATCCAATATCTTCTAGGAGCTTTGTAGCTTCCATTACCAGAGAGTATTTCAGCTGTGATTCATTCGAGGGGCAATTGGCTGCGGCATAAATTTTATGTTAATAGACAGATAAGTAGGGAACCTACTGATTTCATGTAAAGAAGAACTTTTCAACTTTTAGAGTCATCTCCCATGTCCAAAGAATGGCCATTCATGAAATGTAAATATTTCTTCACCAATGAAACAAGTTTCTTGTAACAAAGAGAATAATTAAAATCTATAAAATAAATCCCTGATGACGCTATCTGACCGGTTATCTGTATAACTTTAAGAAATCTCATCAGCTACCTATTGTTGAAATGGTTTATCTGTTGAAGGTACTAATGCAGTAGTCACTAATGACTAACTTGTAGCATTCTAGGACTCACCTGAGGACTGGAAAAATTATGGATCACCATCCATGCCTGGTCTAGAAGATCATTGAGAACACAGAGTTGGACCCCAGAAGTGTTATCAGAAAGCCATCCTCTGTCTGATGACAGAATAGTTTTGACACACTCGATGTATACGCCCTTCCTCATATGGGTATGTAATCAACAGGAAATCAACAATATGGACTTAATACAATAGAATAGAGAAAGTCAAGTAAGCTCTATGTTCTTGTCAGGGTGCCATTTGACTGTGTTACCATCTACTAAAAGTTCAACAGTTGTAGTAGCACCCATGGTGATCTTTAAGCCATCCTCCAAATTAGCATTCCCAATATCAAATATATTAAAATATTTGACAGGAAAAAAATCATTGTCATATGGTCTGGCAAGTGTTTGGGAATTGTCTCCAGCATGCTAGTAGCACTGTACACAAAATATCATTCCAGTCTAAGGTTCCCGGGTATAATAATTTCTTCTCCTCTGCAAGATGTTAAGAATCACTACTCATTCATGCATTGGCTGCTGCACACAGCAGAAGGCTATATCATCAATCTGACAGGACCAGAGTTCTTGAAGAATCTCAAACATATCTCTTTGATTACTACAAATGGCGAAGTGTCTTCGATTCGTCATTTATGCTCTCATTCCTTCGTGAATTAGGAGACAACATTTGTCTCAGTATTTCTCCTTTCCCTCTGATTTCTTTAAAATATCCCTGTGCTATCTGTGATGGAAGTTTGACTAACATTATAATATTCTTGATGCTAGGCAATTGTTCCTTTGGTAATGTGTAATTGATCTAACCACAATGAAGCCATCAAACACCACCTTCCTCTGGTATAAATGAAGCATAATATTGACTCTTTTAAGCTTGATGTTTAATATGCACATCATATTATTTGTGCACCTATGAAAATAAAGCTACAAAAGGATACATAAAACTTACTTTTTTACTCCCTGAGAAAAAGGTTTATACTAGCACATTACTTCCTATTAAAAAGGTTATGTAATAAAACTGAAACAATACAATTCTAAATAATTTTCATACAAAAGAATTTTTAAGTTTTCTCTAGTGCATAGAATTTTAGAGATTGCACATATTAAAAATATGACGCTTTAGCAGGAAGTTTCATTGCAGAGAAAAATCTAAAAATGTGTAAGGAACATGGAAATGCGTCAGTGAATGTCTGAAAACATTCTGTGAAAGTAAAAACATAAATGAGGAATGGGAAACTTTATATTCAGTAACACAGAATAAAATGTTAAAGGAAATATTCAGCAGATTATGAAGGCAATTATTGGACTAATTTAACTGATGGATGGAAATCTTTTAATGGATAAATTTATGATTTTTTTTAAGTTTTGGAAAATTAAATCTTTGCAATTCTTCGTGAAAAATAAAATTGATTTAAATTAAGAAAACGAAAATCCCGACCAAAATTGTTCACAAGTGAAATGAAAGAATTAAAACGAAAACAAATGCAAACGAAAAAAGACAACATCTGAGTAGTAAATGGAAATGTAGGAATAAACGAAAAATGAAAAATAAAGCT
>NC_087205.1:79848560-79854283 GCF_015104395.2 Macrobrachium nipponense
TTTTTCCAGGAAATCTGGGGAACAAATTTGTAAGGCTCTTAAGAACAGGTTGCTGGCTACACCTATCTTGATAGCAATGTCGTGATAACTAAAGTAGTCAATGTATGAAAGTGAGAACGTTGGTTTTCTTTGTATGGTAAATTTGTATTCTGTCCTGTCTCTGATTATTAAAACATCAAGAAAAGGAATCTTGTTGATTGTTTCCCATTCAACTTTAAATTTGATGCTGGGCACTAATGCGTTTAATTTTGAAAGGAATTCATTAGAATTGCCTCACCTATTATCCCAAAATGTTAGAATATCATCTACATATCTCATCCACAGCATGTTTTTGGGTTTTATTGCATTTATTACTGTAGTTTCAAAGTATTCCATGTACAGATTGGCTAAAACAGGACTTAAAGAACTACCCATACTACACCCGAATTTTTGCTTGTAGAATGATTCCCCGAATGAAAATACGTTATTAGATGCACATAATTCAACTAAATTTATTATTTTGTCAAGCGCCAATGAGAAATGATCTGAATAGGGGGATAATTTTTCCCCTTAAAAACTGAGCATGGATTTCAGATACAATCAACAAGAGTTTCATTCAACCAACGCTTAAGAAGATTAAAGGAAGATTATCAGGGGGGGCGACCTAAATTGGCTTGTCTGTGGATGGACCTCTTGGTATAAATACCACCTTTTATGTAAACTTTTTTCATTCATCTACCTGAAGAGGGAGACAGCAGTCTCTGAAATATAGTACTTTTCTCTTTATATTTTGGTGTTTTCATGGGCTCCTTTTATTAGATGGAATTCTGTTGTAACAGAACATGTTACATATATAATATTATATCTATATATATATATATATATATCTATATATATATATAATATATAAATATATAAAGGTTTTTTTGCCACGAAGGAAAAAATGAAAAAGCGAGATAGCCGAGTACTTCGGTCCTGTTCGGACCCTTTTCAGTAAAGGGTCCGAACAAGACCGAAAGTACTCGGCTATCTCGCTTTTTCCTTTTTTCCTTTGTGGCAAAAAACTTTATTTATACATAGCATCACGTTTTATATACTTCGTGATCAAGTTATTCATATATATATATATATATATATATATATATATATATATATCCTTCGAGCTACAAATATAATCTTATAGCCTCTCTGTTGGCCGACTCGATAACGTCACTAGGCCATCCTGTTTTGTTCCCGTCCACTGGACGGTGGTTCGATCCCATGAGGGGACGAAATTATTATCAACAAAAAATTCCCCTTTGGTACATATATGAAAATATATCAATTCCGAATTAGAGCGAATTAGATATTAAAGGACATTTGTAGATCGAATGATCTATATGAATCACGGTGATGTGATAATTATTATATATATATATATATATATATATATATATATATCTATATATATATATATATATATATATATATATATATATATATATATATATATATATATATATATATATATATATATATGTATATTTCAACGCTCATTAGAATAGCTTATATTACATTTTTGGAAAGTCAAATGAGAATACTATACATGTTGAAAATACATTTTAGCCCTGAAGCTGTTTGGTAAATATTGTGTTGGAAGCATATGACAGCCATTCCGCCTTAATAAAAGAGAAGATATATTTCACGCACTTCTGATAATATTAAAGTGAACACGTTAGTAGCTAAATAAGTAACGATGGTCATCAAAAGACTTCGATAAACAGGATATGCATCCAACGGCTATGAAATATATGGCACTTTAGAATATCATTAATAAGATAATGTTATTAATATTAGAAATAGACCAGAAATATTAATGTTGTAAGATTTCCAAAAATTAGCCAAAATCTGATTTTACGGACAAATCACTTGCAGTTCTTTCCCAAGTCTCAAAATATTTATAATTTCTTTTTATCTATTTGAACCAGCTGCCCTCTAACAGGAGCACTGTTTTGGTGGATTTAAGTCAATTGCCCCGTAGTAAACCAATTATCTGTTTTTGAAGACCCTGTAAGACATTAGTCTAACATTTAAGACTTTCAGTCAACGATTTCATCTTCTTTCCAATCTGTGTTTCTGTTTAACCAGCGTCCAATTTAACTTTTGTAAATTAAACGATTTTTCATTCATATACGTCCTCGAACTATTGGCTGCGGGCACAATCACATTCACTTACAACTCCCATGCAGACTCACAGTAGACCTTCACTTAAAAGATAGTTAGAGGGAAAGTACTATCGGGTACAATAGTTCGTTCACTCCGCTGATCCAGAAAGTGAACACGAATCCGCGACTATGACAACCCTGAAGCAGTTGAACAAATAACTAATTAAGCACCCAACAGATGTCGCAACGTCAGGGCAAGGGAGGAGGAGTGGGAAGCAGGTATTTTTTTGATCATTGAGTAAAGTCTCCATAACCTATTATCGTTAAGAGAATGAGCGTAAAGTTTTTGTTGTTAGCGACCCTGAGTTTGGGTGTAAAATGTGCAGTTAGGGAAATATGCGAAATAAATATGAGAATAAAAGTGCTTAGGAAGTCAGTATTCATGCATTAGTATTGACTATAGATTATCGTATCTTGTCAACAGACACGACTGTTCACGTGATCGATTCAATACTTTCACCAACAGAGTTAACGGTGATGTTCTGTAATCTGCAAGACACCTCTTTAAAAAAAATCTATAGCAACAAATTAGCAAAATTTTCAGTTCACTTACGACTTACGTTATTGAAGTAGCTACCACAAACTGACATTTATTTTGTATGATTGGGTCAACATCCAGAGAGAGAGAGAGAGAGAGAGAGAGAGAGAGAGAGAGAGAGAGTTTCTGGGCAAGTGGTAGCCAGACAGACGTAACTAGCGAATAAATTTTCATTATATATTATTTAACGGTTTTGTTGGCGGTGTGAGGTTTCAGCAACGAAAATGCGCTGTGAATTGAATCGATTGAGTGGCCTTGATTGAATAGTCTTTTACCTGTCCAATTGTTATTATTGTTAATGTAGAATGCCATAGTCATGAAAATTACTAATCCACAAACAATATTATGGTGTGGACACTTTTTAAATTAACAGAATAGCCTATCCCTAACGTTTATGGATGACGCTGCCAATACCTGTGGTAAGGGGTATACCTTTGGCAGATATTGGTTCCTAACCCTCCCCAAGACAGGAACTGGTCAGGGAAGGGGAAGGAACACTGCAGTTGACCTTCCTGGAGAGAGAAGTTAAATTCCTACAATAGCATATTCGCTGGTAATTGCTTTTGTCAGCGATAATTAACTCGTTTATACATTAGCATTATATATAACTACATTGGCACTGCAAAACTACTTTGCTCCTTGAAACACAGAATCTGAATTAAGTTTTTTTCTACTACAATGCATTGTGAACTCAACGATGAAGATATCATTAAGAAAGACATATAGTAAAATTTATAATATCTGATATTTTGCGATTGCCCTGGTGATAAAACGAAACCAATAAGATAGGGTTTGTTCACTATGGTGTTAATCTAGAAAAGAACTTAAAATTTCTCTCTCTCTCTCTCTCTCTCTCTCTCTCTCTCTCTCTCTCTCTCTCTCTCTCTCTCTCTCTCTCTCTCTCTCTCTCTCATAATTTTTTTGTCTTAATCTCTGTCTTATTATTAATATTTTTTCTCTTCTTCTGTCTTTCTCTCTTTCTACTAAATACGAGCTTGTTACGTTGGTGAAAATATCTTAATATTTCACATTGTGTTAGTATTTCAAGAAAATTACATATAGCCATAATTTGTAAGAACTGAGAATTTTGCTAATTTGCTGCTATAGAGGTTTTATATAAATAAATTATATATGTATATATATATGTATATATATATATATATATATATATATATATATATATATATATATATATATATATATATAATGTAGGTGGCTTGCAGGTTAGTGAACTGTCTGTTGATAGGATAAGATAATCTATAGGAAATTCTAATTCTGAATACTGACTTCCTAAGCACTTTTATTCTCATTCATTTTGCAAATTTCATTAAATGCACATTTTATACTCAAACCCGGTATCGTCAACAAAACAAAACTTTACGCTCACCTCTTAATTAACGATATTAGGTTATGAGGACTTTACTCAATTCTCAAGAAAAATACCTGCTTCCCACTCCTCCTTCTTTGGCCTGATGGTGCGACATCTATTGGGTGCTTAATTAGTTACTTGTTCAACTGCTTGGTTCGGGGTTTCATAGTCGCGGATTCGTGTTCACTCTCTGGATCAGCGGAGGGAACGAACTATTGTGCACGATAATACCAAGGAAGAGGGAGAAAAAGATTTCCATACTAAGACATTAATAAGAGAGAGAGAAGGAAAGAAGGAAATCCTTCACCTAATTTAACACAATATTTACAGCAGCACACCATGACGCAATAATTCTCACATGTTAGACAAAAAGAACGCTATTAATGATCTCAGTACCGAGGCAGTTAACAGACGAGAGGTGGCTTCCATGGCACTCCGGCTTATTAGTCTTCCCATGACGCTAATGCTCCAACGCGAGTAGATGAGTCTATTTTTGGATACAAAGAAGGCACAGAATCAGATGATGACTCTTCTTCGTGACCAAAAAGCCTCCTAACTGCCCTCAAGGTATGGGCGATGACGATGGTTCTCAGTACACTTGGGAGCACGAGAGCACACCGGCAGGCGCAAAGGGGGTCAGTATGTGTCCAGCAGCAGATAAGCCCAAACGAAGCAAGAAGTCCATCCTAATATAGCTGAGCAATAGTACAAGGTGGGGATCACCACACTGATCAATGAGCCGTGAGAAAAGGCGAGAACTTCTCTACAGGAGAGCAGAATGCAATCTCTTCTCTACCCAGACGAAAATATGTCAATCGCCTCTTAAACAGTTCAATATGGTAGGAGGCTGAAGAACTAAACCAACGAAACACTCGTACATGAAAATAGAGAGCTTTTCATAGGCAGAGTACCATTTAACAAATAACAACCTTCGGTGGAGGAAGCACAACAACACAAAACTACAACCAAAAATTCGAGGCTCGATTAACTGATGAAACATTGAACAGCAATTAATAAACAAACAATTGCTTTAATGGAGCCATGAGATAAAAACTTAAGTAGCTAATATAATATCAGAAAAACTTAGCCTAATAAGCAACTACATTATTGAAATATTTAATTACACGATTTACAAGTCGTGTCTTAAAGGTAAGAGTTGCTTGAAATTATACAATCCCATTTCATTATATTTCCGAATGTTATTACAGTGAACAAATAAAGAAGAGAGATCAATCCAATTTAAAAGCATTTATTTGTTTTAGGATTGTCAAGTTCGTATATTTATTTCCATCCAGGCATCAAGTTTTATACTGATTGCAATTACGCTATTGACTTTTGAGAGGCACTTCAGAGCTTGAAGAATTCTAGACGAGTCTGAACCTTCTCAAGAGGAACGAGAGGTTAAAAAAGAAAGAGTTTTAATAAGAATAAAAGTAATAGTTGATCAAATGTAAGAATAATAAACTTGCAGTGTTAATCCATAAACAATGACAATGATAGACAATGTATGAATGATAATGATGATAACGATCTGTCATTGCCGACTATAAATATGGAAGGAATATTCAAAGAATATCCCCAACGGGGAATTGACAAACTTTATTGGGAAGAGAGGAAGAAAATGAAAGTTCGG
>NC_087205.1:79864783-79872283 GCF_015104395.2 Macrobrachium nipponense
ATGGATGACGCTGCCAATACCTGTGGTAAGAGGTATACCTTTGGCAGATATTGGTTCCTAACCCTCCCCAAGTCAGGAACTGGTCAGGGAAGGGGAAGGAACACTGCAGTTGACCTTCCTGGAGAGAGAAGTTAAATTCCTACAATAGCATATTCGCTGGTAATTGCTTTTAAAATATGTCAATCAAAATTGTCATCGATAATGAACTCGTTTATACATTAGCATTAGATATAACTACATCGGCACTGCAAAACTACTTTGCTCCTTGAAACACAGAATCTGAATTAAGTTTTTTCTACTGCAATGCATCGTGAACTCAACGATGAAGATATCATTAAGAAAGACATATAGTAAAATTTATAATATCTGATATTTTGCGACTGCCCTGGTGATAAAACGAAACCAATAAGATAAGGTTTGTTCACTATGGTGTTCATCTAGAAAAGAACTTAAAAGGTCTCTCTCTCTCTCTCTCTCTCATAATTTTTTTTTTGTGTCTTAATCTCTCTTATTATTATTTTTTCTCTTTTCTTTCTGTCTTTCTCTCTTTCTACTAAATACGAGCTTGTTACATTGGTGAAAATATCTTAATATTTCACATTGTATAGTATTTCAAGAAAATCACATATAGCCATATTTGTAAGAACTGATAGTTTTGCTAATATGCTGCTATAGATTTTATATATATATATATATATATATATATATATATATATATATATATATATATATATATATATATATATAATATATATACATATATATATAATGAGGTGGCTTGCAGGTTAGTGAACGGCACCGTTAACACTGTTGGTGAAAGCTTTGTATCGATATTGTGGACAGTCGTGTCTGTTGATAGGATAAGATAATCTATAGGAAATGCTAATTCTGAATACTGACTTCCTAAGCACTTTTATTCTCATTCATTTTGCAAATTTCATTAAATGCACATTTTATACTCAAACCCGGTATCGTCAACAACAAAAACTTTACGCTCACCTCTTAATTAACGATATTAGGTTATGAAGACTTTACTCAATGCTCAAGAAAAATACCTGCTTCTCACTCCTCCTTCTTTGGCCTGATGGTGCGACATCTATTGGGTGCTTAATTAGTTACTTGTTCAACTGCTTGGTTTGGGGTTTCATAGTCGCGGATTCGTGTTCACTCTCTGGATTAGCGGAGGGAACGAACTATTGTGCACGACAGTACCAGTAATAAGTGAGAGATGAAGGAAATCCTTCACCTAATTTAACACAATATTTACAGTAGCACACCATGACGCAAATAATTCCCACATGTTAGACAAAAAGAACGCTATCAATTATCTTAGTACTGAGGCAGTTTAACAGACGAGTGGTGGCTTTCATGGCACTCCGGCTTATTAGTCTTCCCATGACACTAATGCTCACACCGCGAGTAGATGAGTCTATTTTTGGATACAAAGAAGGCACAGAATCAGATGATGACTCTTCTTCGTGACCAAAAAGCCTCCTAACTGCCCTCAAGGTGTGGGCGATGACGATGGTCCCAGTACACTTGGGAGCACGAGAACACACCCGCAGGCGCAAAGGGGGTCAGATGTGTACAGCAGCAGATAACCCCAATCGAAGCAAGAAGTCCATCCGAATATAGCTGAGCAATAGTACAAGGTGGTGATCACCACACTGATCAATGCGCCGTGAGAAAAGGCGAGAACTTCTCTACAGGAGAGCAGAATGCAATATCTTCTCTACCCAGACGAAAATATGTCAATCGCCTCTTAAACAGTCCAACGTGGTAGGAGGCTGAAGACCAAACCAACGAAACACTCGTACATGAAAATAAAGAGAGCTTTTCAATGGCAGAGTACCAATTAACAGATAACAACCTTCGGTGGAGGAAGCACAACAACACAAAACTGCAACCAAGAATTCGAGGCTCAAATAAACTGATGAAACATTGAACAGCAATTAATAAACAAACATTTGCTTTAATGGAGCCATAAGATAAAAACTTAAGTAGCTGATATAATATCAGAAAAACTTAGCCTAATAAGCAACTACATTATTGAAATATTCAATTACACGATTTACATGTCGTGTCTTAAAGGTAAGAGTTGCTTGAAACTATACAAATTCCCAATTTCATTATATTTCCGATATGTTATGACAGTGAACAAATAAAGAAGAGAGATCAATCCAATTTAAAAGCATTTATTTGTTGTTAGGATTGCCAAGTTCGTATATTTATTTCCATTCAGGCATCAAGTTTTATACTGATTGCAATTACGCTATTGACTTGTGAGAGGCACTTCAGAGCTTGAAGAATTCTAGACGAGTTTTAATCTTCTCAAGAGGAATGAGAGGTTGAAAAAGAAGAGTTTTAATAAGAATAAAAGTAATAGTTGGTTAAATGTAAGAATAATAAACTTGCAGTGTTAATCCATAAACAATGACAATGATAGACAATGTATGAATGATAATGATGATAACGATCTGTCATTGCCGACTATAAATATGGAAGGAATATGCAAAGAATATCCCCAACGAGGAATTAAGAAACTTTATTGGGAAGAGAGGAAGAAAATGAAAGTTCGGAGGAAGAGAAAACCAAAAGTAAAGGAGGTGAATGAAATGAGAAATGGAAAAAGAACAGAAAGCTTCGTGTTCGAGCAAAGAAAAGAGTGCAGAAATGAACTACGACAATAAAAGAGAAGAATTGAGTTCACGGTTATAAAAAGGAAGATTGAAGGAAGAGGGGAGAGTCACAATTCTTTTATGAAATTTATAAAATAGAACAGACGCAGACCACACACTTATACATACATACATACATACATGTATATGTCTATATATATGGTATATATATATATATATATATAATATATATATATATATATATATATATATATATATATATGTATATATATATATATATTATACATATATATATATATTATATATATATATATATATATATATATATATATATATATATATATATAATATATATATATACATACATATATATATATATATATATATATATATATATATATATATATATATATATATATATATATAATTTTATATCCAAATATACCAAGAAGGAACACTTAACCTTGAGAATATCCCTTAAATCCACGGTAGTCAAAGGTAATTGTTCGTTCAATTCCGTTTTTGTTTCCTTACCTTGTCTAACCCAAGGATTTAAGTATGTATATATTATATAATATATAATATATTATATATAATAATAGTATATATATATTATATATATATTATCTCTATATATATAGATTATATATAATAATATAAGTATTGAAGACAGGGAGCTATTACTCAAGGATAAACATATTGGGGTAGGGGGACGCGTTCTGTCTTTATCCATTTATTTAGCGCCGAGGTTTCGTATCAGCTTGATACATTTTCTTGGCTGAAACGATTACACATCAATTGCGTATAAGTAAAAAGATACATATATATATATATATATATATATATATATATATATATATATATATATATATATATATATATATATATATATATGTGTAAATATGAAAGAAGCAATTGAGCAATCACAATTTTGAATCTACTCAAAATCTACACCTTGTGTAAACAAGCGGAAACTGACAAAAGGGGACACGCAGAGCTATGCACAGAAAATGTAAAGATGCCTTTTACAGAGACACTAGCTTACTTTAGGGGTTGAATGTACTGGTAACTTGTCCACAAATGAATTATCATTTTTATTTGACAAATCCGAAGATATAATACTGAAACACTAGTCAGCTCTGTGGCACTCTCTATGTACAATACCGATGACAAATGTACACCCACCTGTAAGCAAGTGCACTTAAAAGATGATGTAGAACTTGAGCCACTACATTGAATAACACTCTGGAGTGGAGCACAGTAAGCGTGCCTGTGCTCTCACTGGTATCCTTGGCTTCAACCCAAGATTAGTACTGTTAGGACATGTTGAATAGCAAAGTTGAACTATTGGAGAAGGAAGACAACGGGGCAGGTAGGGTACACGGATCTCCAAAACAGTTAGAGCTGAAACACAAGTCCAATGATATAAGAATATAAGCTAAATGCAAAAGCATTAAGAATTACTCTAGTCCTATATCAGTTCAACTCACGTTTTGTTAGCTTAATTGATTATCACTTGTCTAAAACAATTTCACAATATAAAATGCTCAAACAAGTGTCTGATGGAGATGGGAATGTTTAAGGATTAGGAATAAGAGAAAACAATGAAACAGGGAATGAGTGCTAGGAATAGTAGGCGAAAGGGCAGACAGAACAACTTCCAGTTTCAGTTACCTCAGTTCATGGGTAGGACCTAATTTTCCATACGTCAAAAGTAAGAATATTTATCGGTATCTGATGCCAACCCATAAGCCCATTGTAATTGAGAGATACCCGTTGAATAACTGGGTAATATATGGAGTAACCTTGTATGCAAATTCGTTGACTCATATCAATGAAGTATTATGTATAGATTTTTGTATGAATCTTTGGCTACTAAGGAAAGAGTGAAGATATTGAATATTACTGATAATCATTTTTGCAATAAATGTATGGAAAATGAAAATCATCTGCTTGTTGTTTATTTTTGTAAATATGTCAAATAAATTTGGAAGTGGTTCCAGAATTTGATTGAAGAGGTTAAAAGTTCAGTATCCAATAAAAGTATTAATGTTGGATCTCGATTATAAAGAAAAGAAGAATAAAAATACATTATGTATACTTATTATTGAGTATGCAAATTGTTTGTGGTATAGCAGAGAAGAGATGTTACCAAGTCAAATAGTTTCAATATTGAAATGTAAACTGAAGTACACAAAACTGGTATTATCAAATGCATATGAACTTGAAAAACATTACACAAGTAAGTATGTGAATAATATTTGAATTCATATAATTAACGTACTTAGTATGTTATATTATTGATATAATTATGAACAGTTTGTATATAACTAATTGATATTTGTTATAAAATTTTAATAAAAAAAAAGTCCATGGATAGGACAGACGTAGTCAGGGCCTAGACATCAGTGGAAGGATGTGGGTTGCTTACAGGCATCACCAAGGACAGTCAAATGCTTCTCTTCAAGCAGCGATGTACAGGAACCTCTAAGGTCTCATGATGGAGTGTTTAAGGCAGACAGGTGAGCAGAGTCTAGGCTGTGCAGGATAGCAAGTTCAGGAAGACACTATACCCATGGCGATTTAGGCGTTGTCTCCTACGGTGCCGGCTCTGCCACGTCAAATATTCCAACTCAACGTTTTATGGTATATGAAGGATGCATAAGTTATACACAAATATAATTGGTTGTTGATTAGTTTTGGCAATTATTAAAAGGCCTCGTAATTTTCTAGCATTTTACAACAATAAAACAAGTTTATTCTTAAACGTGACAACCAAATTTTCCAGCGTTGCCAGTTCTTCTCTCAGATGTTATGCTGACCTCAGGGCATAAAAATGTCAAATAGCCCGCGCCTCCACAAGGGAAGTCCGTCAAAACACTCACTGCCACTGATTCATTAAGAAGTCTGTCGCCTTACAAACAACATGGAAAGAAGTCCTCGTTCTCGCATTAATCTTCATCCACAGGCTCGAGAAATCGTTCATAGGATCGTTAAGTACTTTTCTAAAGAAAAGGCACACCATGCGCTCTTGGTGGCATCAACCGTAAACCGTGACAGATTTCAACGATTTTGACAAGAGCGTTTTGCGTAGAACAGTATTAGACTTTTATGTAAGGAAGGAAGTACCAACGCTTGATTTAATCAAAGAGGTGTTAAAAGAAAATATTGGTTTTAATGGTTCCAGGGACTCTGTGCACAAAGTTCTTCGTGAAATTGGCTTCCGATATAGTAATGTGAATGGGAGAAAATTTCTGCTTGAGAAAAATGATGTAGCATCGGCCAGAACTAAGTTTTTAAGAGAAATGAAGGCATTGAAGAGAAGTGGTTATGATTCCTTCGTATACCTAGATGAGACTTGGATCAACCAAAACCACACAGTAAGGAAATGTTGGATTGACCCCAATTCGGAGAAACCCACTGGGATTAAGCCCCCTACTGGGAAAGGCAGTCGATTGATCGTCCTTCATGCTGGAACCAAAAACGGGTTTGTTCCGAATTGCAAACTTGTTTTCCAAGCTAAAAACGATGGCGATTACCACATACAAATGAATCATACAGTATTCAAGGAGTGGTTCATTTCGCAGTTAATTCCAAAATTACCGGCATCCTCGATCATATTAATGGACAATGCCTCCTATCACTTTTTTCAAATTGACAAGCCGCCTACTGCATCCGATAGAAAGGTACTTATCAAAGACTGGCTTATTGCGAAAGGAGAAACCCCCGGAGACGATCTCTTGAAGAATGATCTGCTTGCAATGGTAAAGCAACATACATCAAGATGGCCACGCAAGTACGAAATTGACAATATAGCGAGTGAACATGGTCACAAAGTGGTAAGACTTCCTACATACCATTGTCAATATAACACAATAGAATTAATATGGAGCCAGGTCAAACAGTATGTTGGAAAGAATAAAAATTTTTAAATGTCTGACCTCAAACCACTTCTAAGTGAAGCTTTAAATCGAGTAACAGCAGAAAACTGGAAAAATGCAGTTAATCATTCAGGGACTCTTCAACAGGAAGATACTTCGCAGGATTTAGCCATTTATAAATCTAGAATCATCTGATGAAGAGGAATTAGGCTAAAATGCATGATATCTAATGTGTATTTCAATTAAATCAT
The DNA here is from genome assembly GCF_015104395.2 of Macrobrachium nipponense. NCBI lineage: Eukaryota > Metazoa > Arthropoda > Malacostraca > Decapoda > Palaemonidae > Macrobrachium > Macrobrachium nipponense. Next base: position 79,871,555 of record NC_087205.1, read on the forward strand.
CAGTTCTTTTCCTTCATTCGTAATGTAAATATTCATTAATTCTTTTCATTCATTCTAAATGTAAATGTTTATTCAGTTCCCAAAATTAATTTACTTAATATAAATGAATTATGTTAAAGTTTTATATAAATAACAGTAATAAATCTATATATAGTCCTGGCATTCTTGTGTATTATTATCAATATGACATTCATGACCCAAATAATCATATATTTGTTTTGACAAACCCTTATGAAGACTATAAAACATAAATAGATATTTTCCATCGGGTATGGCATTCACACAAAGGCATCTTGTACATTAACGATAAAAACTGATACAAAAAAAAACAAAAAACAAATTCCGAGTAAATGGCAAAGCTGGAACTAAGTCTTTAAAGAAAAGAAGATATAAGGATAGAAAAATGTTATGAATACTTACTAGAAAGAAACGGAGGACCATATTAAGAATATATAATAAATAAAATAGCTGCCGATAATCTTATTTGTGTAACCTATATACATTTATGCTGCGTTCTCTTATCTGTCTACTCTACATACACAATCCTTTTCAAATGTCATGCGCTCTCTCTCCCTCTCTCTTTTCTCATATATATATATATATATATATATATATATATATATATATATATAATATAATATATATATATATAACTATATATATATATATATATATATATATATGCAGTAAATTAACACAAAAACAAGTAAATTAAAAGTGCGGAACTCC
>NC_087205.1:79879783-79916764 GCF_015104395.2 Macrobrachium nipponense
AGCAAATTGTTTGTGTTATAAGGTTCTTTTTGGTTTTGATACATGGTCTTTTTGTCGCTTCTAATGCCTTGTTTAGTACACCGTCAGGATATTTCAGTTTCTTGCTGCATTCCGAATCTTATATGTTTCCTCATCTATATATTCTGGGCTACATTTCCATAATGTTCATAGAAACATAAATGCAAAATTATTTTTTTCTTGGCTTGATATCTACAAAAAAAAAAAAATGTCATGATAAATGTGACAAAAATTATGTAAGGGGTTTGGGAGTCCTTCGTTTACACTGACTGGTGGGGTATATTATGAGTAGAATTGTCCAAATTGTGATACAGGCATGAAACTTGCCACACTGATTGTTTAACCTGTATTTTGCAAGATTCGGGTCGTGGCCAAAACAAAAATCTTTCTTTTTTCAAGATGGCCATTCCTTTTTTTCAAAATGGCGTCGTTCACAAATGTTCTCATGACGAGTATTATCATATAGCTCGACAAATCATATAAATTAGTCAAGAATTTCTCTACGTTTGTACATCAATTTGGCATGATAGCAAGTAACCCAAAGGCCAATGAAAGCCACTTCCGGTTTCAAAATGGCGTTAACGAGAATTGCAAACTCTGGCTGCAACCATTCCACCAGAAGTACAATTTACATTATTAGGATACAAAATATCCACAGTAACAGCTTTTTATCGATTCTGACAGTTACACGAACGTAATTCTGTAGAAGAAAGCCCAGATCGATAGCATTTGCAGTTACCAACTGTTTGGTTTTTTGCACCCACATTTCAACAGTTCCTGACAAGATGCAGCAACAGAAGTGATCGATGTCTATTTGGGCTTCCATGTTTCACTGTCTTTATCTTTTACCCAACCCCAAATTTCAGGACTAGGTAGCTCTTGATCTCGATTCAAAACTTGACCCCAAACATGCCCACCTTGGTATGCTGCCCTCTTGATGTGCTGTATTAAAGCATCCTTAGTTGGAGGAATTGCATCAAAAGACCTTTGTTTTCTCGCAAACAGTTCAAAACGAGATTCATTGACTGCAAATGTAGTTGTTGCCCTGTCGTACATTATGCACACTAAAGCTTCAAGGATTTCTATGTCGCACTCTGAAATTAAATCTGGTAACGAACCAAGGCGCATGAATACCTCAGAGGCATCTGGAAATACCTCCCATGTCTACCATGTTGATTTTTTACCTCTTCCTCGAAACCCTGAGACGGTATCACAACCAGTAAAAGCCTGAAAAAATGGCAACGCGGACATAGGTATTTCCAATGATGCTGTAATATCATGTATAGGAAGCCATCAGAAATCCTTACTTCAACCAAAACCTATCCACAATCTATCAAGTCCAAGCTTTTCGAATAAGGAAATTCCCAAAACTACAACGTCAGTGCCTGTACTGTACATGAAAATGTCCTTACATCCAATGATGACTACATGCTAGATATGAACGAACATTCGAGTGTCAGCCTCTTCATGATTACACGGGTACAGCTGGGTTATGTCTGAACTCTTATTTGTAAAGACGTTTTCCCCTAGGGTTACAAGTCTTTGTTTGTCCGTCTCAATGGTCCCGATCAACTCACAAGGAACGCGAACAACTCAGTTTTGTTGTCGTTGTCTCTTAGAAAACTACTCCAAACCGTTGGTGTTTGAGTAGTTCCAACCACTTTTCGTCTAACTCCGGAACCCCTCTTGTCCCTGGTACTAGCCTTAGGACTGTCTTTTCTATACACATCGAATACAACGTCTACCCTTGGATACCTATATGCGCAAGAAGCAATGTGCGGTAAAATAATATCATGGGCGTAGTCATAAAATGTTTTTGATTCCCGAGGTGGTTTTGAATTAACCATCGCTTCGCCATCAATAACCAATGCGTCAGGCACTGGATCACTTGCTGGTTTTCGACGTTTTTCTCAAATGCATCCATCAGCTGTGATTTGACACCTGTGTATAAACATCCATATTGTGACAAAGAGGGTGTAGTATTTTGGTCTTCACGGCTGAAGAAATCTTCCATATCGCATTGTCTGCTTTGGCAAGAAATGAAGAGCCTTGAAAACAGATTACAATCATTTTTCAGCTTTTCGATCTTTCCTTTTGAAGGTCCTGTGCTATTTGGTTTTGTTTTGCTGCTGAACAAAGGGAAGTAGTTCTTTTTGATTGGATCGTAGAAATCAGGTTGTCCCTCATTTGTAATTCTTTTTACAAATTCATTGTATTGCTTTAGCCCAATATCCTTTAAGGTGTCGATTTTTGCAACCTCTGAACTCAAATTTGCAAAGATCAGAGGATTCTTCTAGAAATGGATTTCCAAAATCATTGTACTTCTTAACAAGCTTATGAACTTCTCCAAAGAATGACTTCTGTGAGATCATTGTATCCCCATTGTGTTTAATGTCTGACAACCCGTGGGGTGAATTGGCAATGGTTTTTAACTCGTCCTTTTCGAAAATAAGAAGGACATCTCTTCCTATAGAATAAGCTTGTAGAGCAGGAATCTTAGCCATCAGCGTTTCTTTTAGGCGAGTACGATGCATAGAAAATGACTCCTCATTCAACTGTTGTACCCGCTGTTCGACATATTGGCAAGATCTGGTAGTCTAAAAGCATTTGACTCTTCGCTGTTTCGCACCGTTTAAAAAATGTAATTTACTAACTCGGCCAGAGCAATATTTTCGGCAACAATTACATTCTTTTCTTCATCGGACTTATATTCTTGTTTTTTTCTTGCAAGATCTTTCTTTGTTATACAAGCTAACTAGACAACCAGGATGTTATTTCATATCTTGTGCAATTACATAACCTGCACTTAGTTTAGCTAGCAACCTTTTATCTTGCAGCGTCTCTGCCAGCTCTTTGACCTTTCATTTAATTTCATGGTCATTGCTACTCTTAAAGATGACAACGGTGCCTCATTGTCACACAGGAATCACGTGTAAATATTCTCGTGTGATGGTTTCTCGCTTGTCCGACGAGTAAATTTTGGAGATTCACATGTTTCACTCTCGATTCGGTCTTAGAATGATGTTTTTCTTTTGTACGTCTTCATTTAGTGTTTTTAAATTTGATTCAACAGCTTGGGTGATACTTAGCATCATTGTCTGCTACAGTTTTCTCAATACCATTGCCATCGTCTAGCCGTCTAAGGTCAAGTGGAATAGGCAAACTATTTAATTCGTGAAATTTGGAGACATTTCTTGATAACATTTTGTACCCATCAATCAACTGAGGATGCTAACGATTCATCTATGTCTTCCGGACACAAGCAAAATTTGAACCAATTAGTTTCCCAACTAGCTGCTGTGACTGAAGATAGGCGCATTCTTTCGCCATGTTTAAATCTAAGAATGCAAAATAATCTGCACAAAGAGACAGTACTATAAATACACAACTGGAACTTGTTTTACTAGACAATAATTGTTTATTAATACAGCTAAGATAAAAGTGTTTACAGGCCGAGGGTTTATCCTGATACCACCTGAAACTGCACTATATTTGTTTGGGATACGACTGAATTCGACAATGGCGTTCCTACATTTAGCTCGATCTTTCATCCATTGTAATTTAACTCCAGTGCGATCTGTACACCATGCGGAGTTAGTAGTATGCCCATTCCTCCTTGGCTCGGCTATCCCGCGTCAGCACATCCTGTCAATTCAGGTACGACTCTACAAAGGGGCAAACCATCAAGTATTTGGGAGACTCATAATGAGCTTACAATGAACCTCATGGCAATTATCAATAGGCAACGATTTGCACCAGTGTGGCCTGGTAGGTCATGTAAATCGGTCTTATTTTTTGCGCATGCGCAAATACTATTTGATATTATTATGAAATTTGAATGTAGGGGCAGCAAAAAGAAAATTATTCATATGTTTTGTTTCAAACGCATGTTGAAATACCAAAAAAGTCATGTATAAGTGGTAAAAAAAAAATATTTGTTCTTGTTTTTTGCGCATGCGCAGTACAAAACTATTAGAAACGAACTTATTATTGATTATTGTATCATTCTAGAAAGAAAGTACATTAATTTATTCACCAGTTTTATTCAAAAGAATGTTACCATATCATCTGAAGTCGATATTTCAGATTTCTTCCATTGCAAAAACCGCCATATTGAAAAACTGGGTGGCCATTTTGAAAAAAGGATTTTTTTTGGCAAGTAGTTTGAAAGTGTATAAAATAGTTTAGTGGGCCTTTGTGCAAAATTTCATGCTTGTATCACGATTTGCACAATTGCCCTGATTATCTGGGATATTATCCTCCACTATGCCTAATTTCCCTAAGTCCTAGCTTAGGTGGAGAGGGGTGCATATATTTTCGCCAAAATAGGGGTTTAACCAATCTAGTAGTTATTTCTTTAATGTAACCTATTTTTTATTGTTACAGGACGATTTAAACATATATTTTAGCCCTTTCTCTCATCACCTCAAAAATCATTTTAGACGGACCCCCTCCGTTCTTCAACTCCTCCTAAACACCATTCATTCTTATGTAGTCATCTCTATTACCTATTCATAGTATTTAAAAAAAAATGTTTATCATGATCTAAACTTCCAAATGTTGTTTATAGCTCATATGCCGCAATTATTACTTTCAAATGTTTTAAAGTTGTTTGTATTTGAAGATGATTCAGAAACATGTAATGTTTCAAGTCTTGTTGTCATATCTTTGCGATTCAGTTATCCCCTCTGGCGATATTACATACACAAATAACACGTAATGGCTGTATAAAACGGTAAACAAAATATAATCGCCCGTTTGGCAATTGAACTGGATTAGTGTGATGCTAAAAACACGTTTTGGCGAAAATTGGATTTGGACGCTGGTCACTTTATACAGAAACGTTTCCTGTTGATGTTAATTATCTTTCCCCAAGTAAAATATCACGGTTCGTTAACTCGGATCGTATGCATTTATTAAGCGCTCGGCGATAGTGGTACACTGATCGCGCCCCAGTAATGTACTGCAGTAATACTGCTATTATTTCTATAACGAGTGATAACGGAATCTTTGAAGTACAGATCCATAGACGACATATAAATAGAAACCTGTTTTATGATATTTGAAAGGTAGGGAGTAAGTAAAATGAGAAACTACGAGAGAGAGAGAGAGAGAGAGAGAGAGAGAGAGAGAGAGAGAGAGAGAGAGAGAGAGAGAGACCCAAGAAGATTATATGGCCAGATAAACATATATTGCCAGAAAGACTGATATTTAATAAGTTATCAGTCTTTTTTAATAATACACGAATCTGGTCAATTTTTTTTCTTTTTACAAGATATCCGCTGAAAATAATTTCCTTAGTCTCTCTCTAGTCAATACCGTGATACATGTTATTCCTATTAACAAATAACACATTTGACTTGTTACTTATTCTTACAGTATTCTTAAGTGGTTTCAGTCGAGAAAACTACGTCTCCCCGCTACATTGCTTCCAACGTAGAGGGTAGTGCCGTCAGTGCACCTCAGGTAGTGCACTATAGGCATAAATAAAGGATGCTTCCAAGTCCCTTCGACCCAGAGCTGCAACTACGTTTTAGCCTTTTACTTGACTTCTATTTCCGGATCTTTTCTCCAGTCTTGCTATCCAACACCTCTAACTGTTTCTTCTTAGTGCAACTGTGAACTGCGGGGTTTCTTCCAGTTACACCTTCGGTTCCTTTTACTTCATCTCCTTTATTTTCTGGGTCTCTTTACCTTGCTGTCCAGCCACTCCAACTCCCTCTTTTCCGTGTATTACTTGCTAAATGGCAATAAGCTCCCTGGTGCTTGGCTTGGTAGCCCAAATTTAATAAATCAGTCAGTCAACTAAATTCTTCACTTTACGTCTTATGGATACGTACGCTCTCATTTCCCAGAGAGTTTTTATTGGTATATTCTTAATTATCCCTACTAACTGAACTAGACCCCTAAATGTTATCACACCAAAATATTATAAAAAAAGAAGCACTAAGTATTATTTATTTCAAAATCATACCCTCATACGCTTTTCGGGCTTTACAAAAAGTATTCACGTTAAAACACTCGAGATACATCAAATAGCTGCAGTTTCACGCACATTGTCAAGTCTTTGTTCTCAAAGAATCCAGGCTCTGTTATATTCACCACATACACCACACACACTCACCTATATATATATATATATATATATATATATATATATATATATATATATATATATATATATATATATATATATATATATATATAGATATATATATATATATATATATATATATATATATATCTATATATGTATATATATGTATATATATATATATATTATATAGATATTATATATATATATATATATATATATATATATATATATATATATATATATATATATATATATATATATATATATATCTATATATATATATATATATATATATATACTATATATATATATATATATCTATATATATATATATATATATATATATATATATATATATATATATCTATCTATATATATATATTATATATATATATATATATATATATATATATATATATATAAAGATAAATGCCACGAAGGAAAATAAACGAAGGAGTCTGCAAGATCTTTAGACTTTAAAAGCCCTTTACTGAGCAGATACTGACATAAATATGGGAAAAGACAATACAAGAAGGTTCGTATAACTGACAGATAGGGATTATAAAGGGATTAGTACCTAGAATCCTACACACCTGGAAGATAAGAAACCTTCCCAAACAAGCATAAACAATGGGTGCAATTAAAGGTTTAAGACAATCATCTCAGATACAATTTCCAGACAATTAAAGGATTATAGGTGACAGCCTATTTGGAACTTGATAATAAAACCATCTTCACAAAAACATGACAGACATACATTACAACAAAATTTAAAAACTCTAAGGCAACTGATTTTTATTTAAGTCAGTAATAATATCTTTGAGGTCATTCTTAAACATGTTACAGATACAAGGGTCTAAATGAAAAAGGCCACGACTAACATTGAAATTACAATGAAAGTAAGTTGTATTAAAGCAGATTCTAAAAGATTTCGTGATAAGACATCTCTTTGAACCATAGACAACTTACTGAAACTATTAATCCAATTAATTCGGTGGTGGTTGTTTTCACTTAAATGAATGATAATGCATTAGATTTTTGCCCAGTTTTTACAGAGTATTTATGCTGGCTTAGCCTTACTTCTAAGCCTTTGCTGGACTGTCCGAGATAGAATGAGGGACAATCCATACATGGAATTTTATATATTATGTTGTTGCTTTCTCTGGGGCCATTTTTTATTAACATTCTTTTTAGTGTGTTATTATAGGAAAAAACAAGGTTGACATTAAAAGCTTTTAACAATGGTTTAATGGTTTCAAATCCGTTAAAATAAGGCAATACTGAGAATGTTCTTAGAATTTTCTTTCTGTGTGTTATTTACAGTATAAAACTTTTTGTGGGCTTTATTATAACAAATGTCTAATATATGTGAAGGATAGCATAAATATTTCCCTATTTTTCTTATATATTCAATTTCTTGATCCAAATATTGTGGACTGACAATTCGCAATGCTCGTAAAAACGTAGAGGCAAAAATTGATATTTTTATATTAAGATGGTGGCCTGAGAAGAAATGAACATAAGTTAAGTTGTTAGTTGGTTTCCTATAAATACTGAATTTACATGAAATGGTTCTCTATGTATCAAAACGTCTAAGAAAGGGAGGCAATTGTCTTTTTCTAATTCTAGAGTAAACTTAATCGATGGTACCTGGTTATTTAATTTAGAGAGTAAATCATTTACATCAATACCGACAGGAAGAACAGCTAAACAATCATCAACGTAACGATACCACTTTACAGGAATATGAATGATATTAGGTAAGTAGCGTTTTTCAAAGAATTCCATATACAGGTTTGAGAGTAATGGTGATAAAGCATTTCCCATTGCCATGCCAACAATTTGTTGATAAAATTCACCATTGAATATAAACTTACAATCACAAATGCACAAACTCGTGAGTGAAATAATGTGACTTATAGGTAGAGGTAATTCATGCTGAGTTAGTTCATTACTAAGATATTCTAAAATAGAGTCTATAGGGACTTTAGTAAAAAGAGACATACTTCAAACTAACGAATCTATCAGTAGGGCAAAGAGCAATTTTGTTTAATTTATCAACTAAATCAAGAGAATTATATATATGAGAATCGGAGATGGTTCCAAGTAACGGGGACAAGATCTTAGTGATATATTTCGAGAGTTTATATGAAATTGAACCAACAGTACTGATAATAGGCCGCATAGGGTTATTTTCTTTGTGCGTTTTGACTAATCCGTATAAGTAAGGTAGCGAAGGAGATTTGACTGACAATTTGCCTAGTAGTTCTGTTTTATCTTTAAGGATACTTTTCACTATGCTATTGAAGTTTTTTATGACTTGATCAAGAGGATTTTTTGTTAGTTTTTTGTAAGTCACATCATCACCCAGTAGTGCTTGCATACGTGATATGTAGTCAGCTTTATCTAAAATTACTATACTATTTGACTTATCAGCTTTTGTAATGTGGATAGTATTGTCCTTTTTAAGATCGGTCAAACTTTTCCTATAGCGAGCAGGGAAGTTACTTTCATGCTTAACATTGGCAGCTTCGTATACAATACCTTTAATCATGTCAACATAATTTTGAGGAAGATCACAATATTTTTCAAATAGCCGTAGGTTAGAAATTAACGGAGTAATGAAGGAATGGAGTAGTTAACTACTGCAGTTAAAACCCTCTTAGTAATCTATGCTAAGCTAAGTCGCGGCTAAAGTCTTCAAATTTAATTTTCTCGAGTATGATTCTGAGAAGGTTCTCATTCCTATTCGTGACGAGACCTCAGGCATTCGTATGTCATTCGAAAAAAATATTCTTACTTTTAGACATTTATTCTCTCTCTCTCTCTCTCTCTCTCTCTCTCTCTCTCTTTACGTTTCCATATGTTCATTCTGGTATATACAGAGAGTGATATACTGTGATATCATAATTCATATTTTCTCTGCCTAGTTTATCATGTTTACATGATTCATACTTCAAGGAAAATTTCTCCTTTTCTCCTATTTTTTTTTATTTAACATTTGCTGTCATTAGATAATCAGGTCTTACGTTAGCTATGGTTACACCCACTCCTGAAAATTAATATGGAAAGGATCCTTCCCATCATATTTATTGGGTCTTTCTTATAACATCTAACAGAGCATTTAATTATTTATCTTTAACTTCAATACTCGTCTAGTGCTGATGCACCTCTCTCTCTCTCTCTCTCTCTTGCAAAAGAGACATCTCTCCCTTGTTCAATTTCAGCTGGGTATATTTAAAGTCTGAATTTGAACTATCGTTAACCCCACAAACTTTAATCGTAAATGTGGGACCGAAAACTCTCCAGACATCCATGAAAGGATCTTATTTTTGTTTAGGAGAGAGAGAGAGAGAGAGAGAGAGAGAGAGAGAGAGAGAGAGAGAGAGAGAGAGAGTGTTACGGACCATTAATTCTTAAATACTTGAAAAGTTTACTGCCGCCAGATTCAGGCGCATAACATTTAATTAATGTCCTTTTATCACATATATTTATATAGCTTTAGCTGTAATAATAATGATCTTCAGCAGAAACATTAGAGTGGAATAATAAAACATACGAAAACATTTTAAATAATTATTAACAAAAGAAAACCAATAAACAACTTATTAATGAACGTTACAAAACAATCCAAGTGAAAGTACAATAGTTAACTAGGCAATGAAATTCTGAAAATTACAGTTTCTTAAACGGAGGTGAGGCAAGTATTATATAATTAATAATACTGATCCAAATGATCAGGGGGACACCACACGGGAACATCTGCAAGAGGGACAAATCACGTGGTTGCTACCAACAATCAACAACACGGCTAACTTCCTCGTAGAGACGAATCCTCATCAACTACATCGTCCGGGAATATATACCGTGCAAGTCCATTGAAGCATTCAAGCTTCCACAAAGCGCGCTTCCACCATAAATTCGCTACCCTCGTAGCCAACGATGCACGATTCCCAGGACGACCACCGAAGTATAGCCAAAATAACACTCGCAACGCACAACTATCAGAACGTCCTCCCACCCTCTCTACTGCAGAGTTCCGTGTCCCGCCTGAAGTATACCTCACGCCTCCAACGTCACCTGCTGATAATGCTAACAGTAATATTGACATTATAATAGGGAAACATGGTATTTGTAGAATAGGTAATAACCCAAAGCAGTAGTTTTGGAAAGAACTCCTTTCCTACAAACTATCACGGGATCGTAACACCCCCACCCTTAACAAAAAAATCACATTGATTTTATGTAAAGTGAATGCTAGCAAGCAAAATAACCTTAGTAGCAATATAACCTGCAGATTTCTTTCCAAACCCTATCTCCGAAAAAACAAATAAAACAAAGTTGTACACAATAATTCCTTTACAATAGTCAAGTAAAGTATATAATCTACAGACTAAACAAAACATAGGGAACCTTACAAAATTTCCAATAGAAAAGAAAGCAAATTAATTACATATACAAAGCAAATATGCGGAATAACATTACACTCTAGACAGGGCATCTGGTATTTTATTATCTTTCCCAGGAATGTGAATAATTTCCAAATTATAATCCTGCAAAAACATTGCCCAGCGGGTAAGTCTACGATTTTTATTATTGAACTGCTGGATGTATTTCAGTGGATTGTGATCTGTATATACTATAACTTTACCACTCTGAGCACTAATATATGCCTCGAAATGCAGAAGAGCTAATATAAGAGAAAGAGCCTCTTTTTCTATCACTGAATACTTAACCTGATGCTTGTTTAAACTTCTTAGAAAAATATGAAATCGGATGACTTACTCCATCCTCACACACCTGCAGCAGAACAGCACCTACCCCTTGATCCGAGGCATCTACCGCAAGGCTAAAAATGGAAGTTCAAAGTTTGGTGCCCTGAGAACAAAAGGACAAGAAGTCAATACACATTTAACTATTTCAAATGACTCTTTACATTTGTCATCCCACACAAATTTGGAATGCTTTCTCAACATCTGAATAATTAGCAACGAAACGGCTGTAGTAACCAGCCATTCCCAAGAATCTTTGCAATTCCTTCTCTTATGAAGGTACAGGGAATTCTTTGATCTTTGCAACATTAACCTCTTTAGGAAGTACTTCACCTTTCCCAACTACATGACCCAAAAATGTTACAGTAGCTTCACAAAAGACAGATTTACTGAGATTAATCACCAAACCAGCATTGGCCAGAGCAGTTAACAATTCCTCCAAAATCAACAGATGGGTTTCAAAGTAATTAGAATAAATTATTATATCATCAATATAAACAATACAATTTTTTATTCCCCGAGTAACCATGGCCATTAATCGTTGAAAAGTGGCAGCGGCGTTCCGCATGCCAAAGGGCATCACTTCGAATTGATACAAACCATCAGCTGTCACAAATGCCGATACCTCTTTTGTTTTTGCTCGATTAGTCAAAGGGACCTGGTAATATCCTTTTAGGAGATAAATTTTCGTAATGAACTTTCGAATTTCCTACCTTATCAATGCAATCGTCAACACGCGGAATAGGAAAGAATCTGCCTTGTTGCTTTGTTGACCTTGCGATAATCAATGCATAATCGACTTTGTCCATTCTCCTTTGCAACAACTACAATTGGTGAGCTCCACGAACTGCTGCTGGGTGTAATTAAATTATAGTTAGCAAATAGGTTATTTCCTTTTCACAAATTCTTTTTCTTACACAAGGATTTAATCGATAAGGGGCTTGCTTAATTGGCGTTTCACACTCCAATTCGACATCATGCTGTAATAAAGTGGTCCTATCTGGTGTATCTCTAACAGTCTCGGGAAACTTCATTAACACTTTCCGTAATCCATTAATTTGGTTAGTACTCAGGATAGGACTTCTACACACATTAGGTAACAAAACAGAATTATTACCCGGCCAAGCAAATTCTTTCTCCGAAGTTACACATTTCGAATTAACCTCCTCTGAAACAGACAAAACCACAGCTTTCTCTCGCTCAAAGTACTTTTTTAAACAGTTTTTAATATGACATTGCAAATTACGATCAGGAAGCTTAATAATGTAATTCAAATCATTCACTTTGCTAGAACTTCAAAGGGTCCCAAAAACTTATTCTGTAACGAACCTCTTACACCCTGTGACAAAACCAGTACTTTATCTCCAGGAACAAAGAATCTTTCCTTACTTTTTAAATCATACAGAGACTTCATCTTACTTTGACTCTTCAGTAAATTACTCTTTGCTGTTTCCCACATTTCGTAAAGCTTGCCCTTACCATCATGAATGAAATCAGCAATATTCACGTCGCTCGGCCCATTACCTTCCCAAACTTCTCTTAACAAGTCTAATGGACCTCTTACTTTATGAGCAAACACCAAGTTGAATGGAGCAAAACTTGTCGACTCATTTGGCATAGAGCGTACTGCAAACAACAAATAAGGAAGATATTCTTCCCACAAACCAACCTTTTCATTGCACATCTTCCGAATCATTGCCTTCAAAGTTTGGTGGAACCTTCCACAACTCCCTGTGACTCTGGAATGGTATGGAGTAGATGGTTTATGCTCAATTCCAAAATTCTTAAACTGCTGCAGCAATAATTTGGATAAAAAATTTGTTCACGATCAGACTGGATGGTTTTAGGAAGACCAAACCTAGAAAAATAAGTGATCAAATGTTTGGCAATGACCCTAGCTTTCTGGGTGTACTTTAGAGGGATAGCCTCGGATATCTAGTTAACCTGTCTATGATAGTTAGTACATACTCAGACCCTACTTTGTCGAACGAGGTAGGGCCCACTACATCAATGACTACATGTTCGAATGTTTCTCCTAAGGAAGGAATGGGAGAAAGGGGAGCCTTAGGAATTACCATATTGAGGTTTACCAGAAATTTGGCATTGGTGACACGTCTTACAATATTTCTTGACATCTCTTTTCAGACCTTTCCAAATAGAAATTTTTCCTAACCCTGTCAAAGGTTTTAGTAATACCAAGTGACCAGCAAACAAATCATCATGAGCTTTTCTTAATATACCATTTCTGAATTTAGAAGGTACAACAATTAACCTATGCTTCAACAAATTTCCCTCTCGTTTTCGAATAGGAACAATTACTTTATAAAGAACTTCATTATCCACTTCATAATCCATCCTTACCCTCTTCCAACTTAATTTTAATATTTTTAATCTCCACGTCCTCATTTTGAACCTTTACTAAGTCATCTCTATCCAATTCATTACTTCTTCAGAGCAAATAGATTTATTGTTACTTACGTGCACCAATGAATCTGCATTAAACAAAACTTCCCAAGTCAGGATGCTCAACTTCAAAATCGGTACTTTTACCTGACCTAGTTGTCACAAGCACAGTTTCAGGTTTAGGTACTAACACCTGTGGATTGATAAAAACTGTAGGATTACAGCTTACTTTACCTTGAGCAAGATCATTTGCCAAAACAACATCAACCTCAGGTATGGGGAGAGTATCAACAACTGCAAACTTAGACTCGCTGGCAACAATGTCTGAAAAAAAAAATATAGTTCAACTACCGACAAGATATCCACTCGTTTCCAACACCTTTAATAAGCTTATGCTCATTCAACCACTTACTGCCCCCTGGAATGCTTTCCGTAGAATTAAAGATGAGAAGACCCTGTATCCTTCTAAAGTACATTGACATTATGACCCTCTTGCCAATTTTCAAGTGTGCTGATTTTACCTTGAGATTTAAACCACTTAAAGTCGTCATCCACTACCTGTTTATCATTAACGAGCATGACAGAATCCTTCTTAGGACACTTAGCAGCTATATGCCCATTTTTCCCACAACGAAAGCAAGTTACCCTGCCCTGGTATTAGCTTTAAAAATGCCTTTTGGGGAGAAGCAGGACCACTCTTAACTTGATTACCATCATTAGCAGTTACATTAACCCCTTTAGGCAATTTACCAGTTTCATAAGCATTATATTTACCTTTAACAGCAGGCTTAGAATAACTACGGTGTGTTAACACTTACTCATCAGCTAACCGAGCAGCACTCGCTAAATTGTCAATTTCTTTTCATTTAAGAAAATACAAAGGTCTTTAGGTAAATTGTGCTTAAAATTTTCCAATAACATTAACTGACACAATTTAGCATACTCACTCTTGACATCGCTGGATCTCAACCAATTTTCAAAATGCTTCTCCATTCACGAGCAAACTCCACAAAAGTTTAATTGGAGGATTTTCGACTGTCACGAAACTTTACCCTGTAGGCTTCAGGAACCATCTCATAAATCCTTAAAATGGCTTCTTTCACTTTAGCATAATCTTGACTATCTTCCAACGACAGAGAAGCCCAAGCCTTTAGAGCCTTCCCGGAAAAAGCAGTCTGAGCCATGAATGCCCACCTATCCTCACTCCACTTGAAATTTGCCGCTACCTTCTCAAAAGCTATGAAAAATTCTACGACGTCACTCTCGTCAAACTTTGGTACGTACTTCAACATACGGGAATCCTCATTACCAGAAATAGGAGATCGGGAACCCGTCAACCTGGCCAATTCCAGCTCATGATCACGTTTCGCTGTTCATTTTCTAACTGCTTCATACTAAGTTCATGTTCACGCCGTTTCTGTTCATCTTCAAACTCTAGTTTTTTTTCTAACTGCTTCATACTAAGTTCATGTTCACGCCGCTTCTGTTCATCTTCAAACTCGAGTTTTTTCAAATCCAGTTTCAGTCGAAGTTTCACTACCTCACAGTCTTCGTCGATTTCTTCCTCTAAAGCTTGAAGTCAACGTCCACTCCATCCGGAGCAAAATGCGCTATGATACCTTTCCTTAGTCATCATTAGTACTACTAACCGTAAACTCCAACTGTAAATAATCCGACACAACAGCAGGTAGCAGTTCCGACTTTTAATATTAAACAATTTACTACGCCAATCGTCTCTCCTAAGAAAACGAGCGGCATCGTCATTAGTTTCAATTTCCATGTTTTTACCATTAATTACACCATCCAACCTAATGACACTGCTGAAGATCCCGCTGAGGATGCCACAAATATGTTACGGACCAATTCTTAAATACTTGAAAAGTTTACTGCCGCCAGATTCAGGCGCATAACATTTAATTTAATGTCCTTTTATCACATTATATTTATATAGCTTTAGCTGTAATAATAATGATCTTCAGCAGAAACATTAGAGTGGAATAATAAAACATACGAAAACATTTTAAATAATTATTAACAAAAGAAAACCCAATAAACATAAACTTATTAATGAAAACGTTACAAAACAATCCAAGTGAAAGTTACAATAGTTAACTAGGCAATGAAATTCTGAAAATTACAGTTTCTTAAACGGAGGTGAGGCAAGTATTATATAATTAATAATATCTGATCCAAATGATTCAGGGGGACACACACACGAAACATCTGCAAGAGGGACAAATCACGTGGTTGCTACCAACAATCAACAACACGGCTAACTTCCTCGTAGAGACGAATCCTCATCAACTACATCGTCCGGGAATATATACCGTGCAAGTCCATTGAAGCATTCAAGCTTCCACAAAGCGCGCTTCCACCATAAATTCGCTACCCTCGTAGCCAACGATGCACGATTCCCAGGACGACCACCGAAGTATAGCCAAAATAACACTCGCAACGCACAACTATCAGAACGTCCACCCTCTTCTACTGCAGAGTTCCGTGTCCCGCCTGAAGTATACCTCACGCCTCCAACGTCACCTGCTGTAACAGTAATATTGACATATAATTAGGGAACTATGGTATTTGTAGAATAGGTAATAACCCAAAGCAGTAGTTTTGGAAACCAAGAATTTATTTCCTACAAACTATCACGGGATCGTTAACAGAGAGAGAGAGAGAGAGAGGAAGAGAGAGAACGAGAGAGAGAGAGAGCGGGATGAGAGAGAGAGAGAGAGGATGCAGGGTGGGGGAGAGGTTGGGGTGGGTGGAGCAACTCATTGGAATAGGATTCAAGATGTTTAAAAAGACGCTGGTTAAACCAAGACGCGAAGATTAATTAACTCCAAAAGTCTTCGGTCTTTGTTTTCCTTTCATATCTTCTTGAACCTTCTTTTGCTCAGTGTTAGAGACTCACTGCGAGCAGACTTTCGTTCTGTAAGAATATTTGCAGATACTGGATCTTGTTTAAAAACGTACATAACAAGGAACTCTCGCCCCAGGAATGCCATGTCGTTTGAAGGGATACTTTGTTTAAGCTTTCGTGATCCAGTTATACATTGTAGCAGATACGTGTAAGTTGTTAAAATAGCACAAATATCTCTCTCTCTCTCTCTCCCCCCGATTATTGAGAGTGAAAGTTTAGGAAGAAAACTTAGGGTAAGTTATTATGTAAAAAATTAAAAAATCTGATTTTTGCCATACTCGGTTGCACTCCTTAAGCTCATTAGAATCTTATGTTAGCGACCTGTTGTAAGTGAACAACCGATTCCAATATATATATATATATATATATATATATATATATATATATATATATATATATATATATATATATATATATATCAATTTCTTGATTATATAATGAACTGATTTGTAATTAAATAGCCTAATATCATCTTTAAGAAATTATTCCAGTGTTTCAACAAAAGCGCAAAAGGTGAAGTTAATCGTCAGAATACGAGTGTAGCTTCAAAAGACTAATATTTTTTATAGAGCCTCCTTGTGTGATATAATCTCTCGTTTAACTTCATGACACTCACTTCCGTTGTCAGTTGATTCCTGAAAGGTACAAAGCAAGTCTAATTTTACTCCAAATTCCAATCTTTCCTCCCGGTATGCCTTTTGGAGTACCTGTGCTTCTCTGTCTTCATCTACAGAATTCGCCCTGCTTAGATCTCCTTTTCCCTCACATTTCACCCCCAATTCCCCTGTGCCCCATCCGAAGACTTTAGATATGGGCGCCAAATCATCTCTTCCTTTCCTTTCTGGTTCACTCCTTTGAGAATCACTGTCTCAGATTATAGCAGTGTTTAGAGTTGTACAAGACCAGCAGTACAAAGTAATATTTTTTCCTTAAGCTGAAAACTCAGAATGAATTGCGGGGAAAAATCATTCAGATGTCAGTTGATGCTCACGCACTGAATTTGATGTTTTTATATCCATGGCATCCATCCTTATGCCTACAGTCAAGTATAGCAGTAAAAATAATAAAAATTACATTCATTTTTTTCTGAGATTTTTCAGCAACAGTAATGTCAAGGAAAAATTCTTGGTTCACCAAATTATAATAATAATAATCAATAATAATAATAATAATAATTAATAATAATAAATATAATAATAATAAAAAATAATAATAATAATAAATATATGGCGCCCGTGGAGGAGTGGGTTAGGTCGTCAATGGACTTAAGTCAAGTTAAGCAACATTGACTGGTCAGTCGTTGGATGGGTGACCGCTCTCTCGGCGTTGAGTTCCTCGGGAAAGGATCTTACCATAATTTCCTCAGTCTACTCAGCTGTAAATGAGTACCTATCCCTGATGGGGTAGGGTCCAGCTATGGGATTAAATAGCAATACTCAGCAATGATGGAAAGAAATGAAGGAATAAACGACAACGACGTAAATGGAACCTCTGGCAACAGAGGAGCTTCGTCCGGCAACCAGGTATTCAACCCAATTGAAGGGGAAGACGGTCAGGTACTTGGAGGTCGTCATCCAGCAACTGATCACCACAACGACAGTAATCAACAGCCTGAGATTGGAGCTACAAAAAGGAAGAAATGGACAAGAGAAGAAAATAAGGAAATATGGAGATGCTACATCAGAAGCAACCCGACGGAGAGAGGATATAGAAGAAGATTGGTCAACATCTGGAATGAGAGGAATAACACCCCCCAAACAGAGTAGAGGCTGGCAGACCAAGTAAGGAACATAAAGAAAAAGAACTGGCTCTCCCCAACAGAAAGAGAAGAACTGGAAAGGGAAATGTCACATGACAACGAATTACACGAAGACGAACTGAGAGACGATGCCACAGAAGACGACAGGGAGGATGAGGTATCAAACAACGACACACAAAGAAACACCGACGAAGTAACAGAGAGGACGGAATGGGTAGAAAGATTAGACAATGGATGGAGCCAGATACAGAGAGAACAAAGATCCCCTCCATGAAAGCCTACAACACCAAGAAATTAAGGGAGAAAACAAGTGAGGTCAATGAAATAATGGGCATAATACACACCACCAGTATCACAGAAACAAATAACTTGACATATGCAGGAGCAAGATAGTAGCAGAAACTGATGGGGATTCGAACACCAACACCACCAGCACAACCCAACAACAAACCAAAACAGCAACCTCCTTGGAAAAGGCGCCTGGAAAAGCAAATCATGGTGATGAGATCTGACTTGAGTAAACTGAAAGAGATGGCAGAAAAAAGGCTAAGAAGCAAGAAAACAAAGTACAAGAGAGGGGACTAAACAACACAATAGAAGATGTAAAACAGAGGCTTAAGGCCAAAGCACATAAGATCCAACGGTACATGAACAGGAATAAGGGATACCAACAGAACAAACTATTCTGAGACTCTGGGAAAACATATGGAGCAATCCGGTATCACACAACAAGCATGCAACATGGCTCCAGGAAGTCAAGGAAGAAGAAACAGGGAGAATAAAACAAAGATTCACAGAGATCACGACAGACACAGTCAGACACCAACTAAAGAAAATGCCAAACTGGAAAGCCCCAGGTCCCGAATGAAGTCCATGGATACTGGCTCAAAAACTTCAAGGCCTACACCCACGAATAGCAGAACAACTCCAGCATTGTATCTCAAATCACCAAGCACCCAAATGGATGACCACAGGAAGAACATCCTTAGTACAAAAAGACAAGAGTAAGGGAAATATAGCCAGTAACTACAGGCCTATCACCTGCATACCAATAATGTGGAAGTTACTAACAGGTATCATCAGTGAAAGGCTATACAACTACCTAGAGGAGGACAAACACCATCCCCCACCAACAGAAAGGCTTGCAGAAGGAAGTGTAGGGGCACAAAAGACCAGCTCCTGATAGACAAAATGGTAATGAAGAACAGTAGGAGAAGGAAAACCAACCTAAGCATGGCATGGATAGACTATAAGAAAGCCTTCGAACATGATACCACACACATGGCTAATAGAATGCCTGAAAATATATGGGGCAGAGGAAAACACCATAAGCTTCCTCAAAAATACAATGCGCAACTGGAATACAATACTTACAAGCTCTGGAATAAGACTAGCAGAGGTTAATATCAGGAGAGGGATCTTCCAGGGCGACTCACTGTCCCCACTACTCTTCGTAGTAGCCATGATTCCCATGACAAAAGTACTACAGAAGATGGATGCCGGGTACCAACTCAAGAAAAGAGGCAACAGAATCAACCATCTGATGTTCATGGACGACATCAAGCTGTATGGTAAGAGCATCAAGGAAATAGATACCCTAATCCAGACTGTAAGGATTGTATCTGGGGACAATAGGATGGAGTTTGGAATAGAAAAATGCGCCTTAGTCAACATACAAAAAGGCAAAGTAACGAGAACTGAAGGGATAAAGCTAGCAGATGGGAGCAACATCAACACATAGATGAGACAGGATACAAATCACCTGGGATAATGGAAGGAGGGAAATATAAAACACCAAGAGATGAGGACACGATCAGGAAAGAATATATGCAGAGACTCAAGGCGATACTCAAGTCAAAACTCAAAGCCGGAAATATGATAAAAGCCATAAACACAGGGGGAGTGCCAGTAATCAGATACAGCGCAGGATAGTGGAATGGACGAAGGCAGAACTCTGCAGCATAGATCAGAAAAACCAGGAAACATATGACAATGACAAAAAGCACTACACCCAAGAGCAAATAGAAGACAGACTAAATAATAAACGAAAGGAAGGAGGGAGAGGACTACTAAGTAATAGAGGACTGCGTCAACATCGAGAAACAGAGCACTGGAGCAATATCTGAAAACCAGTGAAGACGAGTGGCTAAAGAGTGCATGGGAAGAAGGACTAATAAAAGTAGACGAAGACCCAGAAATATACAGAGACAGGAGAAAGACAGACAGAACAGAGGACTGGCACAACAAACCAATGCACGGACAATACATGAGAAAGACTAAAGAACTAGCCAGCGATGACAATTGGCAATGGCTACGAGGGGAGAGCTAAAGAAGGAAACTGAAGGAATGATAACAGCGGCACAAGATCAGGCCCTAAGAACCAGATATGTTCAAAGTAACGATAGACGGAAATAACGAATATCCCCTCCATCTGTCCGGAAGTGCAATATGAAAAATGAAACCATAAACCACATAGCAAGTGACTGCCCAGCACTTGCACAGAATCAGTACAAAAAGAGGTATGATTCAGTGGCAAAAGCCCTCCAATGGAGCCTGTGCAAGAAACATCAGCTACCTTGCAGTAATAAGTGGTACGAGCACCAACCTGAAGGAGTGATAGAAAACGATCAGGCGAAGATCCTCTGGGACTATGGAATCAGAACGGATAGGTGATACGTGCAAACAGACCAGACGTGACGTTGATTGACAAAGTCAAGAAGAAAGTATCACTCATGATGTCGCAATACCATGGGACACCAGAGTTGAAGAGAAAGAGAGGGAAAAAATAAAAATGGATAAGTATCAAGATCTGAAAATAGAAATAAGAAGGATATGGGATATGCCAGTGGAAATCGTACCCATAATCATAGGAAGCACTTGGCACGATCCCAAGATCCCTGAAAAGGAATCTAGAAAAACTTGAGGCTGAAGTAGCTCCAGGACTCATGCAGAAGAGTGATCCTAGAAACGGCGCACATAGTAAGAAAAGTGATGGACTCCTAAGGAGGCAGGATGCAACCGGAACCCCACACTATAAATACCACCCAGTCGAATTGGAGGACTGTGATAGAGCAAAAAAAAAAAAAAATAAAAAAAATAAATAATAATAATAATAATAATAATAATAATAATAATAATAATAATAATAATAATAATAATAATAATATTAGTATCATTTGTCCTGATAGACAAAATGATAATGAAGAACAGTAGGAGAAGGAAAACCAACCTAATGGCATGTATGGATAGACTATAAGAAAGCCTTCGACATGATACCACACACATGGCTAATAGAATGCCTGAAAAATATATGGGGCAGAGGAAAACACCATCAGCTTCCTCAAAAATACAATGCGCAACTGGAATACAATACTTACAAGCTCTGGAATAAGACTAGCAGAGGGTTAATATCAGGAGAGGGATTCTTCCATGAGATAAGAACTCACTGTCCCACTACTCTTCGTAGTAGCCATGATTCCCATGACAAAAGTACTACAGAAGATGGGTACCGGGTACCAACTCAAGAAAAGAGGCAACAGAATTAATCATCTGATGTTTATGGATGATATCAAGCTGTATGGTAAGAGCATCAAGGAAATAGATACCCTAATCCAGACTGTAAGGATTGTATATGGGGACATTAGGATGGAGTTTGGAATAGAAAATTGCGCCTTAGTCAACATACAAAAGGCCAAAATAACAAGAAACTGATGGGATAAAGCTAGCAGATGGGTGAGCAACATCAAACACATAGATGAGACTGGATACAAATACCTGGGAATAATGGAAGGAGGGGATATAAAACACCAAGAGATGAAGGACACGATCAGGAAAGAATATATGCAGAGACTCAAGGCGATACTCAAGTCAAAACTCAACGCCGGAAATATGATAAAAGCCATAAACACATGGGCAGTGCCAGTAATCAGATACAACGCAGGAATAGTGGAATGGACGAAGGCAGAACTCTGCAGCATAGATCAGAAAACCAGGAAACATATGACAATACACAAAGCACTACACCCAAGAGCAAATACGGACAGACTATACATAACACGAAAGGAAGGAGGGAGAGGATTACTAAGCATAGAGGACTGTGTCAACATCGAGAACAGAGCACTGGGGCAATATCTGAAAACCAGTGAAGACGAGTGGCTAAAGAGTGCATGGGAAGAAAGACTAATAAAAGTAGGCGAAGACCCAGAAATATACAGAGACAGGAGAATGACAAACAGAACAGAAGACTGGCACAACAAACCAATGCACGGACAATACATGAGACAGACTAAAGAACTAGCCAGCGATGACAATTGGCAATGGCTACAGAGGGGAGAGCTAAAGAAGGAAACTGAAGGAATGATAACAGCGGCACAAGATCAGGCCCTAAGAACCAGATATGTTCAAAGAACGATAGACGGAAATAACATCTCTCCCGTATGTAGGAAGTGCAATACGAAAAATGAAACCATAAACCACATACAAGCGAATGTCCGGCATTTGCACAGAACCAGTACAAAAAGAGGCATGATTCAGTGGCAAAAGCCCTCCACTGGAGCCTGTGCAAGAAACATCAGCTAACTTGCAGTAATAAGTGGTACGAACACCAACCTGAGGGAGTGATAGAAAACAATCAGGCGAAGGTCCTCTGGGACTATGGTATCAGAACAGATAGGGTGATACGAGCAAATAGACCAGACGTGACGTTGATTGACAAAATCAAGAAGAAAGTATCACTCATTGATGTCGCAATACCATGGGACACCAGAGTTGAAGAGAAAGAGAGAGAAAAATGGATAAGTATCAAGATCTGAATATATGAATAAGAAGGATATGGGATATGCCAGTGGAAATCGTACCCATAATCATAGGAGCACTAGGCACAATCCCAAGATCCCTGAAAAGGAATCTAGAAAAACTAGACGCTGAAGTAGCTCCAGGACTCATGCAGAAGAGTGTGATCCTAGAAACGGCGCACATAGTAAGAAAAGTGATGGACTCCTAAGGAGGCAGGATGCAACCCGGAACCCCACACTATAAATACCACCCAGTCGAATTGGAGGACTGTGATAGAGCAAAAAAAATAAATAAATAAATAAAAATAATAATAATAATAGCACGAGCATAAAGATTTACGAAACTTGAGAAAGGTTTTTTGCTTATTAGTTTAATACCAAAAGTGACTCTTTTACCTGACTTCTCTAACATGATCGTCTCTTTTCTCTTAATCTACGTCAGTGGAGGAGGAAAAGTCAATCATCTCTGATTTACTACGAAAGAAATTCCTAAAGACGAAATGCTCTCGTTAGAGGAATAAAAACTAAATGCAAAGCAATATAGACTTTCCTTTTGCTGTTCAGATATAAAGAGTCTCTTGAGGGAAAACCCGATGATTTTATACGATATGATAAGGAACAGAAAGTTCAGATTCCCGACATCAAAGTGGGAGTCGAGGAAACTCTCGGGACACGACAATAGTCGTGAAATGAAAAGTTGTGTGAGGCGTCCTGTGGGATCTCATTGACGTATGTGACTGTTTGCCTTCAGGGGTCCAGTGCAAGGATTTGGAGTGTGCTTCGAGGAGGATTATCCTGCCTGATGGAAAGAAGAGTAGCTTTGGAAAAAAGCCTGGAAGAAACAAAAAATGCCTACATGGACCAATTTCTTTAACAATGTTTCTTCTCTCCCGGACCAGGAACAACCTCAGGGCCTCCTTTGCGGTCATTTGATTACAGGTCATACTTGAATCTCCCATTACCGGATTTGTTAAATTCTGAAAAGATCTGAAAAAGGTATGAGGCAAAGAGGGAGTGATGATATATATATATATATATATATATATATAATATATATATATATATATATATATATATATATTATATATATATATATATATATATATATATACATATATATGTATATATATATTTGTGTGTGTGTGTTATAGGGTCAAAGCATCCGATTTAACTAAAAGGAGAGTACTCCTATCTGATAGCGTGACCTACCTTCGTTTGCTCCCATCGCCAAGTGAAAATTCAATCATTAAATCTTAGGCGAATTCAAGCTCTCGCTATACAAAAATATAATCTTATTTCCCCAAAATAGCTAACACGAAAATGAAATAAAATGAGTTAAATAAATCCCCCCCCCCCCCCCCCCCAATTATTAAAACACCATTACTCTTGTACGTAATCATATTGGATAGAACTATCCCCACTTATCCTCACTGTCCAATAACTCAATGAGTTTATCAAATAAATGTCAGATAAAAGTCTAGAGAATTAATTGTTCGATAGCGACAACCGAATCCATCTGAAAAAGAGACCATAATGACCAAGCACTGAAATGCATCAATAAGTGCAATGGATAAATGTGCTATAAATCTTTTCTAAGTGTTTCTCTCCGCTTCCCCTAAAACTTTCCAAAGTCTTTTCTCTCTTACTTGACCTTATCTCCATGGATCTCCAAGCACCTCCTATGGCCTGGTTTCACACTCAATATCTCTCATATAGTTCCCATTAATCACCGTACTAGGGATTTTGTTCCATTCATTTGCTCTAATAGACATACGCACTTACTACTAATGGACATACGAATGCACGCACGCTAGTTTCTTCTCTGTTCCGATGTACGTGCGTTTTCCATTTCCCGTGAACACGTCTTATCTAGCCACACATTGGTGACCTCATGTAACCTTTTCTTCTGACGTCATGATCTTTCCACTATCCAGGTCATTTGCGCGCCCATGGTCTCTCCACTACGACCGGTAATTTTTTGATGCGTGAACTTATCTCGTCTGTTTTTTTAACAATTGACACTGTACTGTTTTTCGCATTCCGTTCTTGTTCACATCACTCGTTATCGACCTTATTTTGATTTATTAATTATTTCCTGCCAGTCCCGTTATATATGTTACGTAAAATGTGGATAATTGCCGAATGTACAATTTGCAGGCACCAAGCGCGGCAAATTGTACACAATAGACAAAATTAATTGCAAAATGTACACATTCGGCAATTATCCACATTTTGCGTAACATATATATATCATTACTTACCATATCTTCATTCACTGCAGTACCATATTCCAAATGCGAGGAGGCTTTGAGAACGCCCTCGTAGGATGCATTACCCCATAATAGCTGAAACAGGGTCAAAGTATATTGGGTCTGCTCAACTCGGTTGTGGGGGCGGAGCTAATACTGTGACGTCACAAGCGTAACTCTTCCCGTGTTTATCCATTGGATTACTTGAAGAACCTTTAGTTTTTATACATTTAGTCCTTATGGCATAGTATTTTTTTTTTTTTTTTTTATAAATATTGATAAAATCCGTAAACAGGTCACATGGTTGATGTTTTTCAATACCCATTCTCTCATTTAGTCACCAAGCCTTGTTTTATTTCACATGAAATATACCAGTTTCAACACACATAGCTACTTCAGCTTTCTACATGTGTTTATTCTTTACTTATTTATGTGCTTACCTAAATACTGGTTTGCTGTATTCTCTTCAAGTCCGTTTTTTATAACAGGACAACTTGCTCTCTCTCTCTCTCTCTCTCTCTCTCTCTCTCTCTCTCTCTCTCTCTCTTTCAGGTAGTATAATATTATCAAGATTATAAATAATTGTTAAGAAATGTATTTAGTTCTGTCACTGTGTTCATACCTCACTTTGAAAAGTAACTTTTTTTTTTATTTATGCTAAAGGTTAGAATGATAGATTAATTATATTTTCCAAATCTTATTATGAATACTAGTTGTTATGCAATAAATATAGAGAAAATGTGGATACAGGCAGTGTAAATAATGGTAGTTGCATTTGCACGAATTGACCACAAAAAAAGAAAGCAATATCAAAGGTATAAGAGCTACATCATATAACGATATGAGGTATCGGAGGAATAAATGATGAAGATGATGATACAGAAAACACATTTCCAGCAAATTTCTCATTGGCGCTTCATAACACATAAATATACATCCGAACACATAAGTTTATATATAACACAAACTGTATACATAAAGGTAATAATTATGAATGCCTCAAACGATTATAATATTTTCGGAAAAAGTACAAAATGGTATTCGTCAATCTGGCGGCAGTTTGGCCGGTTGTAACTGATGACGTTTCACAAAGGGCGGGACTAGATTAGATTTCGGCTCTGCCACGAACGCTTAACTTTTTAAATTTTTGCGTGAGTAGATAATTTTTTCTGTGCGCGCTTAAGGGTTTCAAAGAAATTATAATTGTAATGTGTCATATACCAATTGCAATGGCATTCTTTGTACTTTAAGTGGTATATGACGAAATGTAATAAGATGAAAATTTATGTAAGAAAACTGTGGTAAATATTTACATAAAATTTAAAAAATTATGGTCGTCTTTGACCTAGAATTCCTCGAAATTTTTTAGAACACCTATCAAATTTATTTATGCGTTATATAGTTAAATTTTATCAACTTTCCAATCCATACGCTACGAATAATGAATGTATGTAGGTTGACGGATGAAGTAATTGCACATTTTTGTGTGCATAAATAATATTTTCTGTGCTCGCTTGTGGGTTTGAAAGTAATCGTAATTGAATGCGTCATATATGATTTGAAAGGGCATTATTTGTACTTTAACGTAGTATACGGCAACATGTAATAAGATGAAAAGTTTCTAAAAAATGCAATCGTAGAAATAGTTATATAAAAATGTTATCGTAAATATAGTTTCATAAAGATATGGTCTTTTTGTAGCTGATGACGTTTCACAAGGGACGGGGATAGGTTTTAGTACCGTCTCGTGAGCTGACCCCATATACTTTGAGCTGAAAGACCGCTAGCTACATCAAGGCATTCAAATTATTTATGGCTGCTAACACAGTGATGTGATGGTATCTTGTAGTTTTAGGCTGCTTCCCTTATAAAGGCAATCTATTTTAAAGTTGAAAATCACAGAGAAAAGGGTTTTATTTCAGTTGGCTGGAAACTTCGTAAATGAGACACGAGCTTCTGCTACAGTGATAAAAACTGGGATTGAAAATTGCCAATCAGTCGGTGCCAAATATAAGTACATATAATAAACATGGTAATAAAACATGAAGTCTTTCCTGAATCTCACCAAATTAGCTTTGTCTTCATAAGCACTATTAGTTTTCCATTCGCGTCGTTGAAGTTGCAATAAAAGAAGAGGAATGACACAATGAAAAGAGGAAAGTTGATCGACAGAGAGGAAACTTCGATCATAAGGAAAGGACGAGAGAAAACGCAGAAGTTTGATGACGGCCCTTAAGATGAAACATCGTTTGGCGAGATGTTTTTAGAAAGATCGTCCGATGTCCCCCTGGAATCCAGATCAGTAAGTAATGGCAATATAAGACCGGAGAACCCATACTTGTTTTACGAGTGTGTTTTTATACATGTACAATATAGCATATCAACGAAATCACTGTGTTTGAAAATATGTTTATAATTATCTCTTGATAAGATAAGGTCTACATTGACTGTATTTGTGGTCTTTTAATGTTAAATGGTTAATACCAAAGTCTTCATATTTCAAGAGAAATGTCGGCCTTTCTTAATTCAATATCAAAACGGCTTCAAATTTAGTAACAAGATCTCTATTGGTATTAATTGCACTAAAGTATACTCCAAATTGCCTGAATGATGGAAATGGCTGCCTTCTTGCTTAACTGCAGAACTTTGAAAGGGCTTTAAGGTAAGTGGGATTTCCAGTGGAGAAGTGTGGCAATGCTTCATAAATCCTCCTGCAAAAAGGTCGTAACCCCGTCACTGAATCACAGGCATATTTCCTCTTCTTTTGTTTTATAGGCGATGGGCAGGGACAACCAAACGCCCCTTTCTAAAAAGAAAAAAAAAATAAATAGGAAAAAAATTAAAAAAAGGAAAGCATTGGAAGAGTTAGGAGCTGGGTTGATTACAAGATAACGGCAGACTTGCTCCCTCCTGTGTGTGTGTATAATCTATTATATATATATATTATATATATTATATATATATATATATATAATATATCATTAATAAATCTATATATATATATATATAATATATATAATATATTAATATTTATATATATAATATATATATCTCATATACACATCTATATACATATATATACTAATATATATATATATATATATATATATATATATATATATATATATATATATATATATATATATATATATATATATATTATATATATATATATATATACAGGGTGTAACACGAGTTTATGCAAATATTTCATAAAATGACAGAAAAGGTCATCCTAAGCAGGAAATGTTCTATAAACATATGCATTGTGAGGCAAAATTTTTAAGATAACCAGTTTTCCTTAACAGCGGTCGGCCAACATGGCATATGCACTGTCTGAGTAGTCAGGGATATTGGGTTTAATTTGGGTGGGGGATTGAAGGTGCAGTTGATGAAGTACATTAGGCAACTGGATTGCTAGTCTTTGAGTTATGACTTTTTTCTCGCAGGTTTTTGAAAAATGTAACCTTACGGTCCCTTCATATAGTAAATCACCTGTGAGCAGAATTTATTGTAATCTAATCCAATTTTGATGATTAGCTTTAAGTATGAAGAAAGTAGTGTAAATATCACGGAATTGTTGGATCAAGAGTCTGGACTAGGCCTATGCAGAATGAGTGATAATGAAAGTAATCATGATGGCGAGGGAATGCAGGTAGCCAGGTTACTGCACTTTGAACAAAGTCAGCTTTTCTACCTTTTTTGATTACTGCATGAAATTTGTACCACCTTTTCAGGAAAAACTGAAGAAAGTGAATTTTCCATAAAGGTTCTATTTGTTTTCATCTGACAGAGACGAAGGCATTTTCTTAATTGTGTTTTTCCCTTCGAGTGGTATATGATGAATGTAGTTTTGATGGAGAACGAGAGATTTTTGAAAATACGTATTAAATCTGTGATCAGTGTTTAAAGAATAGGCCTATCTTTGATGGAGGGGAGATTCCATTCGGCTTGCTTTTCTTTTCTTTATCGGAGTTCGGTGAATACAATTGATGAAGAGGGAGAAGGTTTCACTGATACTTGCATTTTCCCTTTTGTTCAATATCTAAAGAATTCATTTGATCTGGAAGTATTTTATTCTCATCAGCCTAATCGCCGATTTCCTTTTGTTTACAACAGTGGAGTTTATTGTTGCAAAACTAATAAATAAACACCATATCTGCATTTTCCACATTACTGGAATGCATAGTAGTTAAAAAAGATAGAGTAGCAGAGATTATAAAACCTGAGACACCACCAGTGCTGTGGGAACTAGCCAACAGGCAAAAGTTATAAAAGGGTTAGAGAAACAGTAAAGAGTGCAGTGTGTGCAGAAGGTAGAGAGCAGACTACAGACTACCCACCCGGCAGTGGTTCCCAAACTATCTTACCTGACGCCCCCTTTTTGCATTTATTTCTTAGCATTGTTCAGGAAAACAGATTTCTGTTTGTATTAAATTTTGATAATGAAAGCCTCTCAAACAAATAATATTACATTCCAGAGACATTTTTCTAAGTAACTAAAAACGTAACATTTTGTTTAAACGGAGTGAAAAAAAAGTTTGAACATCAGCAAATTGGCAAAATTGACTTGCAATTTTAAGAATACATAATTTGAAAACATGGCAATTAATATTTGGAAAGACTCATGAGACTAAGGAACAATCTATGAAATAATTTAGTGAGATGGAAGCTGCTGCTTTTTCCTCACAAGATTAGAAATTCTAGGATTGAAGGATGACAGCGCATAACGCAAGTCATTTTTCTACATCAAGTCGGTTGCGCTGTTTTGTTTTCAGGACAACAAAAGCTGAAAACCCTGCTTCACAAAGATAAGTAGAAGAAAGGGGAAGCATCACACGAAGTGCTTCTTCACCTGCTTTTGGGTACATAGGGAGATATTCCACCCAAAACTCTTCTAACTTCATTGTTGCAAAGTCCCTTTTCGCGCTCGAGTCACATTTCAAATCGATGGCTTCCTTTTGCAGTGATTCCAGTAACAACTCCACTCCATTTGTGACATCTGGAAAATAGTGCCCCCTTATATCCTCCTCACGCCCCGCGAGCGCCCTAGTTTGGGAACCACTACAGCTCAGCATATTTAGAAAGCAGCGGCAAATTGACACATCTTCCTGCAAAGTCATACAAAAAAAAGAAAATTTTACTTCTTTACGGTAGCTAAGTGACCATAGATGCCACGTTGAGTCCTCGTTTCAAGGTGATCATATAACCGCATTCACAAACCTTGGGCTGAGCCATTGCTTTTGAGCAAAGATATAAACTTTTCTCTTTAACGAGCTTTCTGTCAATTTTAGCTATTTCAACTAAAGAACAAAGGTTGCTTTGTGGATTATAAGAGAAAGTATTTTTTTATGCGAAATGTTTTCTAATATTTTATGTATCTGTATATCTGTATATTCATCGCTTTCGAGCCACGAAATAAGGCATAAAACATCCGTTCAAGAGATACGTCAGCTTGCCCAAGCTTCATATTTAGCTTTATCTGACTCTGTTATCTGCAAGTAATTTCTCAGAAGAACGTCAGTACAAGGCGCCATCACAAAATCTGAATTTCCATTGTAGGAAATCCGATATTAAGCAGCACTGATTCTAATCTTATTTGTTCTTATTGCAAACACGTGCTCATATATACTAAGAGCAATTGCTTTCTGGATATTTTTTCCGAATTTTTATTTAAGTTTCTGTTTTCACCAGTAACCACCTTAATTAAGAAGCTTCCAATCTTTGTAAAGCGTATCACCAACACAGGGTGGCAATTCATCTCTTACATATGACAAACAGGTTGAAAATAAGTCAACGACAGCAAATGGAAAAGGAACTTTCATCAATACTGAATAGTCTTATGTATTACTGATCAGAATTACCAATAATCCTTGAACTTGTATCAATCTGTTTGTGATGTCTTTGGGATTCATTACCGGCATATGTTTGTTCAACTTTTACTGTAGTGTAGACACACCCTTAGTTGTGAGTGTAGATAACAGATCATTTACGGGAACAAACCTAACCCTACAAATAAAGAAAAAAATAAACGCACTCAACTGTTCCAAATATAAAAAACAGGCATGTAAACTTCCTAAGCAGACAAACGCCTTCTTACGCTCCTTGAAAACTCCATGAAACAGACAGGCTCTGGCATGGACAATCTTTCCATTCCTCGCCCCTGATTTGTGAAGCCGTCAGGAGAGGCAACTGTCATGTGGAGAAAGAAGGGCGATGAGGAGGAGGTGGTGGGACAAGAGGAACTCTCAGAATGGGTCCTTCGTGTCTTTTGGACTGGCGAAAGAAAGAAAAACTTTCAAACGGATATATTTGTTAAGGGCGAATCATCTCTCTTTGAGACCCTGGCTTTATGAGCTTAGGAATATTTCTCTCTCTCTCTCTCTCTCTCTCTCTCTCGCTCTCTCTCTCTCTCTCTCTTTCAAGTGCAATCATATTTGTAATTCTAATGAATATGGCTATTGTAGTTTTTTCCCAGCCCTAAATAGTTTTGTTGTTTTTACGTAAATCTAAATGGGATAAGGACTTTGTCTCTGATATAGTTGAAATTTTAGAATATTGAAGCCTGGTCAGAAAACTGACTAACAAGCTTCCATGGAAAATTGTAACAAAATCTTTGCAGTCATGCCGTATCACTTAGGAACATGTTTGTACAACAGACTCCGAGGCTGGGAAGATTATGCTTGGTTTCACATCATGTAAGCTATTACCTTTGTTGGACAGTGATCTCAGTATCACAACCACTCCGCAGCCGGGGAAAAGAAACCACATCGATTATCTATACTAGGAAGTGCTCTGCTTGACAATACTGGTAACGCACTCATTCATAAGGTTTGCCAAGTTCTGTCCCTCGATTTTTTTTCAAGTCTTTTTTTTATCTTTCTTAAACATGTCAAAAATAATATCTTTTTCTTTTCTTCTTCTCCTTCTTCTTTCCTCTTCTTCTTCTTCGAGATAGAGAGACAGACAGACAGACAGAGACAAAGAATCTATCTCCAAATCTTGAGATATAGCTAGTTACTAATAAAAACATGCACACACACTCAAATATATATATATTCATATATATATATATATATATATATATATATATATATATATATATATATATATACGTATATATATATATATATATATATATATATATATATATATCTATATATATATATATATATATATATATATATATATATATAAGTATTGGAGTAATAAAAACACGTTTCTTTTGTCTTATATCCATTTAATAACCGACGTTTTCGTAACTCTTGATACATCCTCTAGGCTGAAAAAGCGATAGGCTCAAACAGTGATTGTGTATAAACAGTAAGAGACATACACATTATATACTTAGTAACACCATGTTAAAAGACAAATAAAAAAAAAGAGACAACCTTAAAAATATTTAAAAGATATTTAATAAAAAGATTTAATACACACACATATATATGGTCTATACATATATAATATATATATATATATATATATATATATATATATATATATATATATATATATATATATATTATTATATATATATATAGCAATTTGGTGTGAAGGGGAAGGACAATTCTTCATTCCTTTCAAAGTATTTTATTTAGCTGCGACGTTTCAAGACGTTTAGTCCTATTTTCAAAGCTATAGAATAAAAGAAATAGACATTAAAAATACAGACTCGGAATAAAATAAAAGAATAAAAAGTTTTTTTTCATACAACATAAAATCATCAGTGCAATAAAAAGGAAGAGAGTTTACCAATGGTGCTGAGGCACAGTCCGAGTGACAGTTCGGGCCAGGTTCAGCTTCGACTTAAACTCACGAGAGGTATAGAGGTGTTGAGGTGGCCTGAGTATTTAGTTGAGGGAAAAGCTGTTTAATATGAAAGCGATTATAAAATTGCTAGTTTTTGGTCGTTAGGAGTTCGGCCTATGATTTTAAAATCCTTGGAATTGACATCGAATTTACATATTTTTGCATGTTCACGTATGCAAGAGAATTCTGGATATGATAATTTAACACCTGTTCGATAACTCATGCCTCGATGAGAATCCAATCTCACTTTTGACAACCTACGGGTGGATCCGCCATATTTCCCCAGGTTACATCTGGGGCAAATAAATAGGTAAATGACTCCCGAGGTCATCTGAAGGTGAAGGGTCTCTTTGTATTTGAAAAATGATCTAATGGACATTGGATTACAAGGTATTAGCTTTAGGTCAATTGCTGTAGATTTCAGATTTGATATTTCTTAGAGATTATTTAGTGTTATTTAGTGCTTTTTGTGGAATCTGAACAAACATTGTGTGTGTAACGGCGCCTGTTTTTGTGAGTGTGAAACAAGCTGCAGCAAAGAAAAAAAAATGGTATACCAAGAAGGTAAAGTGTGTTATATTTTTATTAGCTGCAACTGATATCTGATGGTTATGATGATTTGGTAAAAACTAATATCTAATGCTTTAGAGAACTAATGACTAATGGTTACAATGGTTTGAGTGAAAAGATTTACATTTTTACACATTGCAAATTTTTGTGTTTTGTGTTTG
Organism: Macrobrachium nipponense; assembly: GCF_015104395.2. NCBI lineage: Eukaryota > Metazoa > Arthropoda > Malacostraca > Decapoda > Palaemonidae > Macrobrachium > Macrobrachium nipponense. Next base: position 79,913,338 of record NC_087205.1, read on the forward strand.
TTTCATTTGAAGTGCATTTATCCATTTTCTTATTGAAGTGTTTATTTTTGGTGCATTTATCCATTGAAGTGTGTGTTTTTATTTTACATTCTGTGTGATTAATACTTTTTGTAATTCTGGTATTTTCCACATTTTTCTGTGATTTCATTTGCACTCACAATTTAATTAACCTAGTTATTTTCATTACTTAATCGTTGCATATTTAATTAAATTTAACACTTGTGAATTAATTTGCATTGACTTAAAATTCTTTTCAAATTTTATTGGCGTTTAGCACTAGTGAATTAATTTCCAAATTTGAATTATTGCCTAACACTTTTGAATTTTGACTGAATTAATTTTCTTGAATTTTGTGATAAATTAATTTTGATTTAATTTTACTGAATTGATTCAAGAATTAATCAAACTTTGCTTTGTTTTCAAGTAACAGTAATTTTAACTGATATTGTGAATTTCACTTATAAATTTTGAGTTTGATAATAAATTTTTGTATTTATAATTTTTATAAGTGTTTTCTTTATTTTACACTAGTATTTAATTTTGATTAGTTTAGGTAGAAACATAGAGTGGTAATTGATCTGGCTGTTGTGAGGTAACAATTAATGAATGGTAAGGGTAGTAACCAGATACTTGGCCCTTTGTCACAATATATATATTATATATATATATATATATATATATATATATATATATATATTATATATATATATATGTATGTATGTATGTATGTATATATTGTGCATGTATTTCTCACTAGACATCATTTTCAATGTTAACGAAGTTGGTACCAGAACGGTACAGCTTTCTAGTTTCTCAGAAAATCTTTAGGAATGAAGTTGCTAGCCCTACACCCCTTTTTCTTGATCCCACCAGGCGTTTGTTACTGTTTGTAAATAGAGTTACTAGCTACATGCCCTTCTCGTCTCACCTCACTCGACTGATTGTCAAGATAGAAATTCAAAGCACCTGACACCAGACGTGCGGGGGGCTTTCATAAAAGAAGCCTCTCTCAAGGCAAGCGTCTTCACCTTGAATGTTTGTAATACTTTTCTATAGCCTATATTACCATTTTGTATTTTGTCTTTCCAACGGACATATTTTTAAAAAGTTTTGATAAGAAGTCTTCGAATTTCACCTCTATAAGGCCTTTGATAAGGAGACTGGGACTCAAGCCTTCCCAGTGAATAGTTTTATCTCTAGGGTCCCGCTCTCATTTTCTATTTTGACATTTTTATTTAGAGGGAGAGAAAGTTGTTTCATTCATGAAAGTGGAGATAAATGGCATAAAAGTCCTGTATCTTATCCAATCACACGCAAAAAAAAAAAAAAAAAAAATACACCCACATATATTATAGCAAAGAAGAATCACCTCGTTTATTGCTTCCTGTTGCTATGGAAACATCACAAGGGTAAATAGCATCTCATCTCTTGACGTTGCTCTTCTCGCAGCTTCGCACTGTCCAAGGTACGTCATTTATGGTAATAACGTTGTCAATCTCGCGTGATGGACGTTTGAAATGATGCTATGAATCTCGTCCGAGACAAATTACTCGATCCTGGGAGGGGTTATCAGCTACACGACAGTTTTATATGCAAAATCTAAATTTTTTTTTACAAGGGATAAGAAATTGATCATATTTGTGTAGAATATGTCGATGATAGTACAGAAGATAGCCCTCCGGAATTTTATGTGTGGCAAATAAAGTCTCCGTCTTTCTCTCAATTAATAGCACGACTGCTAATATTAAATTGATATTCTATGATACAAGATAAAAAAAAAAAACTTCCAAAAAAAACCTTCCAAATTCCTAAAAATCAGTCAGTTTATTTCTTCATAAAACAGCAAAGAAAAATCAACTCTGTTCAGGAGAGAAAGACAAAAACATCTGATGCTTTCCGCTAGTGAAGAGAAAGTCAACCTAACCAGATCAGTCCTGAACAAGATTTTCCCCAGGAGTGGACACCATCTTGTTAGCTCTTCCTTCAGACTCTTCATGAACCTTGACATTTTTGTAAACCTTCAGATTTTTAAAATGTCGCCTTTCCCTTTTTCGCCCCCGGAGGAAGAATACTGAGTGCTGAAATTTAACTGAACAAATTTAAACTGCCAAGATATAGATATATATGCGTACAGTATAGTATATGTTGTTAGATACACTAACATTAACTGCATTAATGTCACAAGAGAAATAGGGAAATTCTCCTATTAAAGGGATTTCATTTTTATGTTTATTTTTATCTTTATTTATTTCCTTTTTTTCTTTTTCTTTCTTTTTTTTTTGCCATGAAAAAACGCCCTTCTCTAGCACTGTCAGAGACTATGCCCATAATTGTAACTTTAATCGCATAGTGAATTTTAGGTAGCTATTAAGAGTAATACGAAAGATACTCAAAATAATATAAAAAAAAAAAATAGGTCTTAACGGAGACGATAAGCTAAAGGTTCTTTCATCAAAAATAATGGAAGCTACTTAAATCTACAAAAAAAAAAAAAACTATCAATAATGACATGATAATTACCTCTGTTATCCGTATTTTACAAATTATGAGTAAATGAAATAGATTAGAGAAAGTTCAAACACTGAAAGTACTATAAATCCATCGACTGATTTCATTTTGTGTAGGTCATGATTAGTGTGCAGCAAAAAAAAAAAAAAATAAATAAAAAAAAAAAATCGACTTTTTGTAATTATCCTAACTTTAGATGTTAATTATTTTCAATCAGTTGTCGGTTACATTGCGTACTTTCCTATAGTAGAGTGCTGCCATATAAAACTTTAATGCCATTTATATATAGCATAAGAATATATTCCCATGAAAGCTCAATGACATGGCATTTTCTTGTTTTTGTGTTCACCTCCAAAATCTTAATGCAAGCTTAAATTTCTTGAATATCATTGGCAGGAAACAGTTTATAATTTTCCTTAAAGCAAATTGACTTATTACTTGTTGTTTTTTCTCTTCACCTATGTTTGTCTGGCTTGAGTTAAAAGAGATAGAGCATACTTAATTATTGGTTCAAGTAATATAGAAATTATTTCCCAAGGCTGCTAAATATGGAGGGTTGGGGTTAGGAATGGCATCCATTCGTAAAACATCTGCTGATGACAATTATGAAAGGAGCCGTTCAGTGAGTGTTCGAAACACACGAAAGATGTTCGTTAAAAACATCGACCCTGTCTAGGAATTAAGTTGGAGAGAAGAGTAATAAATAAACTATCCCCGGGGAAACTGCTGGCGGGTGTCCATTTGTATCAGTATCTCTCGTCAACGTTTGGCAGACAGAACATTTTCAGGCTCTTAAGAATAAGTTTCTGCTACTTTTTTTTAACTGTATTAGAAGTGAAACACATCTAAAATAAGAAAGTTGGATAATCTAAACGGGCTGAAGTTATTTGTCACTAAATAGTTTAAAATAGATTCCTTA
>NC_087205.1:79917264-79924764 GCF_015104395.2 Macrobrachium nipponense
TAAGGAATCTATTTTAAACTATTTAGTGACAAATGACTTCAGCCCGTTTAGATTTTCCAACTTTCTTATTTTAAATGTGTTTCACTTCTAATAGAGTTAAAAAAAAGTAGCAGAAACTTATTCTTAAGAGCCTGAAAATGTTCTGTCCTGCCAAACGTTGATGAGAAGATACTGACAAATGGACACCGCCACAGTTTCCGGGGATAGTTTATTTATTACTCTTCTCTCCAACGTAATTCCTAGACAGGGTCGTTGTTTTTAACGAACATCTTTCGTGTGTTTCGAACACTCACTGAACGGCTCCTTTCATAATTGTCATCAGCAGATGTTTTACGAATGGATGCCATTCCTAACCCTAACACTCCATATTCAGCAGCCATGGGAAATAATTTCTATATTACTTGAACCAATAATTAAGTATGCTCTATCTCTTTTAACTCAAGACAGACAAACATAGCTGAAGACAAAAAAAAAAAAAAACAAGTAATAAGTCAATTTGCTTTAAGGAAAATTATAAACTGTTTCCTGTCAATGATATTCAAGAAATTTAAGCTTGCATTAAGATTTTGAAGGTGAACACAAAAACAAGAAAATGCTATGTCATTGAGCTTTCATGGAAATATATTCTTATGCTATATATAAATGGCATTAAAGTTTTATATGACAGCACTCTACTATAGGAAAGTACGCAATTTAACCGAAACCTGATTGAAAATAACTAACATCTAAAGTTAGGATAATTACAAAAAGTCGAATCTGTTGTTTTTTTTTTTTCTTTCTTTTTTTTTTTTTTTTTGTTTTTTTTTTTTTTTTTTTTTTGCTGCACGCTAATCATGACCTACACAAAATAATCAGTTGATGGATTTATGATACTTTCTTTTTTGAACTCGCAATTTCCACTGACAAAATTTTTTCCGTGCTTTTTTTCGACTTTCTCTAATCTATTTCATTTACTCATAATTTGTAAAATACGAATAACAGAGGTAATTATCATAAGTCATTATTAATAGGTTTGTGTGATTTTTTTTTTTTTTTGTAGATTTAAGTAGCTTCCTTTATTTGTGATGAAAGAACCTTTAGTTTATCGTCTCCGTTAAGAACCATTTTTTTTTTATTATTTTGAATATCTTTCGTATTACTCTTAATAGCTAGCTAAAAATCACTATGCGATTAAAGTTACAATTATGGGCATAGTCTCTGACAGTTCTAGAGAAGGGCGTTTTTTCATGGCAAAAAAAAGAAAGAAAAAGAAAAAAACGAAATAAATAAAGATAAAAATAAACATAAAAAAGAAATCCCTTTAATAGGAGAATTTCCCTATTTCTCTTGTGACATTAATGCGGTTAATGTTAGTGTATCTAACAACATATCCTATACTGTACGCATATATATCTATATCTTGGCAGTTTAAATTTTTTCAGTTAAATTTCAGCACTTTCAGTATTCTTTCTACTAGGGCGAAAAAGGGAAAGGCGATATTTTAAAAATCTGAAGGTTTACAAAAATGTCAAGGTTCATGAAGAGTCTGAAGGAAGAGCTAACAAGATGGTGTCCACTCCTGGGGAAAATCTTGTTCAGACTGATCTGGTTAGGTTGACTTTCTCTTCACTATCGGAAAGCATCAGATGTTTTTGTCTTTCTCTCCTGAACAGAGTTGATTTTTCTTTGCTGTTTTATGAAGAAATAAACTGACGGATTTTTAGGAATTTGGAAGGTTTTTTTGGAAGTTTTTTATTATCTTGTATCATAGAATATCAATTTAATATTAGCAGTCGTGCTATTAATTGAGAGAAAGACGGAGACTTTATTTGCCACACATAAAATTCCGGAGGGCTATCTTCTGTACTATCATCGGCATATTCTACACAAATATGATCAATTTCTTATCCCTTGTAACCGAACAATTTAGATTTTACATATAAAACTGTCATGTAACTGATAACCCCTCCCAGGATCGAGTAATTTGTCTCGGACGAGATTCATAGCATCATTTCAAACGTCCATCACGCGAGATTGACAACGTTATTACCATAAATGACGTACCTCGGACAGTGCGAAGCTGCGAGAAGAGCAACGTCAAGAGATGAGATGCTCTTTACCCTTGTGATGTCTCCATAGCAACAGGAAGCAATAAACGAGGTAATTCTTCTTTGCTATAATATATGTGGGTGTTTTTTTTTGTTTGTTTTTTTTTGCGTGTGATTGGATAAGATACAGGACTTTTATGCCATTTATCTCCACTTTCATGAATGAAACAACTTTCTCTCCCTCTAAATAAAAATGTCAAAATAGAAAATGAGAGCAGGACCCAAGAGATAAAACTATTCACTGGGAAAGCTTGAGTCCCAGTCTCTTTATCAAAGGCCTTATAGAGGTGAAATTCGAAGACTTCTTATCAAAACTTTCTTTAAAATATGTCCGTTGGAAAGACAAAATACAAAATGGTAATATAGGCTATAGAAAAGTATTACAAACATCCAAGGTGAAGACGCTTGCCTCGACAGTGCGAGTACCCGCATTTGTCCTTCGAGAGAGGCTTCTTTTATGAAAAGCCCCTCGCGCGTCTGCTGTCAGGTGCTTTGAATTTCCATCTTGACAATCAGTCGAGTGAGGTGAGACGAGAAGGGCATGTAGCTAGTAACTCTATTTACAAGCAGTAACAAACGTCTGGTGGGATCAAGAAAAAGGGGTGTAGGGCTAGCAACTTCATTCCTAAAGACTTTCTGAGAAACTAGAAAGCTGTACCGTTCTGGTACCAACTTCGTTAACATTGAAAATTATGTAAAGTGGGAAATACATGCACTATATATATATATATATATATATATATATATATATATATATCTATATATATATATATAGATATTATATATATAGATAATATATATATATATATATATATATATATATATATATATATAAATATATATATATAGTGACAAAGTGCCAAGTATCTGGTTACTACACTTACCATTCATTAATTGTTACCTCACAACAGCCAGACACCTGAACCCTCGTCACAGGTACTAAACGACTGAATACTCTAAAGGCAACAGTGATCCCTTAACAACTTACCAGTATTGCAGAAAATCAGGTGTGAGGTAATCTTGTAAGTAATTAAATTAATCAAAGGGCATCAATCCATCAACTTTAAAAGTCTAAGTATTTCCCTGATTTCAGAAGTTTAAGTACATCCCTGGTTCTAAGTCACTTCAAGTTAATTATAAATAAAAAAATTTATTATCAAACTCAAAATTTATAAGTGAAATTCACAATATCAGTTAAAATTACTGTTAGTTGAAAACAAAGCAATGTTTAATTATTTCTTGAATCAATTCAGTAAAATTAAATCAAAATTAATTTATCACAAAATTCAAGAAAATTAATTCAGTCAAAATTCAAAAGTTTTAGGCAATAATTGAAATTTGGAAATTAATTCACAAGTGCTAAACAACAATAAAATTTGAAAAGAATTATAAGTAAATGCAAATTAATTCACAAGTGTTAAATTTAATTAAATATGCATTGATTAAGTAATGAAAATAACTAAGTTAATTAAATTGTGAATGCAAATGAAAACACAGAAAAATGTGGAAAATACCAGAATGACAAAAAGTATTAATCACACAGAATGTAAAATAAAAATACACACTTCAATAAAAAATATGGATAAATGCACCAAAAAAACACTTCAATAAGAAAATGGATAAATGCACTTCAAATGAAACAAACATAAAACACAAATATTTGCAATGTGTAAAAATGCAAATCTTTTCACTCAAACCATTGCAACCATTAGTTATTAGTTCGCTAAACCATTAGATATTAGTTTTTACCAAATTATCATAACCATCAGATATTAGTTGCTACTAATAAAAATATAACACACTTTACCTTCTTGGTATACCAATTTTCTTTCTTTGCTGCAGCTTGTTTCACACTCACAAAAGCAGGCGCCGTTACACATACAATGTTTGTTCAGATTCCACAAAAAGCACTAAATAATACTAAATAAACCCTAAGAAAAATCAAATCTGAAATCTACAAGTTATGAGTGACCATTTTATGTTACGTTAATATCAATTATGGCGAGGCAGAGAGAGAGAGAGAGAGAGAGAGAGGGAGAGAGGAAGAGAGAGAGAGAGAGATGTGAACGCTTTGAGGATCTAAGATGCAATGAATTCGGTAGCGTCACTGTCCGTTCCTGATTTCGTTCCCCGTCCAACTGGACGGTGGTTCGATCCCATGGGGGGCCGAAATTATTATCGACTAAAAAATCAATTCCGAGGTAGAGCGAATTAGATATTAAAGGACATTTGTAGCTCGAATGATATATGTATTATATATATATATATATATATATATATATATATATATAATATATAACATATATATATATATACATATATATGTGTGTGTATTAAAGTGTTTTTATTAAATATCTTTAAATATTTTAAGGTTGTCTCTTTTTTTTTAATTGTCTTTTAACATGGTGTTACTAAGTATTATAGTGTATATCTCTTACTGTTTACAACAATCACTGTTTGAGTCTATCGCTTTTTTCAGCCTAGATGATGTATCAAGAATTACGAAACGTCGGTTTATTAAATGGATATAAGATAAAAGAACGCGTTTCTGTTACTCCAGTCCTTATATATATATATATATATATATATATATATATATATATATATCATATATATATATATATATATATGAATATATATATTTGAGTGTGTGTGTGCATGTTTTTATTAGTAACTAGCTATATCTCAAGATTTGGAGATAGATTCTTTGTCTCTGTCTGTCTTTTTCTCTCTCGAAGAAGAAGAAGAAGAAAGAGAAGGAGAAAGAGAAGATGTTATTTTGACATGCTTAAGAAAGATAAAAAAAGACTTAAAGAAAATTGAGGGATAGAACTTGGCAAACCTATTGAATGATTGCGTTATGATACTGAGATCACTGTCCAACAAAGGTAATAGCTTACATGATGTGAAACCAAGCATGATCCTCCCAGCCTCCTAAGTGATGCGGCATGATTGTAAAGATTTTGTTTAATATTCACAAACTTGCTGAAGTTTAACATTGCTTGGCAACCGTTATGTAGCGTCTATAATTTTGGACGATACAAAGTGAATCATGTCGCCTCAGATTTGATCAGAGAGTATTTGTATAATTTAAGCATATCAAATGGGATCTATCTGGATTCACAGAAGTTTGGCAATTATAGCCATTTATGAATATGGTGATTTAAACAATCTGGTCAAATATAGACCAGACTCTTTTGTATGTGGAAGAATAAACAAACATCATTCTATCTATCTATCTATCTATCTATCTATCTATCTATCTATCTATCTATCTATTTTTGTAATTGTGTATGAAAACTAAATCATTTTTATTCACTCCGAAACTGATTTTCACTCTCTTTAACACTGGCAAAGTCTAGAGTTAATGATTTCCAAGAGCTTTTAAATGACCGACATTAGAAGGTCAGATCCTTGCAATCTTCTGGACGAAATCGTGAGAAAAATTTGTTTAGCCAAAATAAACCACAGTTATTTACTCGCTTTGATTTATTCTTGTGAGGTTCGTTGGGAAAATAGCTGGTCATACTGTTGTACTGTGACGGAAAATCCCTGTTGCTCGATTTGTGATCGGATAGTTACTGCAACTGCATTAGACACAAAAGTAAGTTCTGTTGATAATTAATTAACAAAGTATGATATTATTAAGAGGTTATTAAACCCGCTATCCTAAGTTGTTTCAGTAGCAAAATATATTATTGATCAACTAAGGGATTACAGGAATTTAAAAAAAATTCCTTATATTGACTATCTGTATTCAAATTGCTTAAGGCTAACCGTTTTGATTGTCGAGATTTTAACGGCATCCAGTCTATTGAAACAGTTCATGTTTAATTCCTGTCATTCTGATCTGCTGCTTCTTTGTAAAAAAAATAAATAAATAAATAAAATAATCAAGTCTATTTCGATACTATCCTGATAGGAGGCAAGGATTAATATAGTGGAATTACAAAATATGTTTAATGAAAACCGTATGATCATAATAGATAATAATTCTCTAGCATGGTATTTTACATACCAGTACGGCCGCAACGTTTAAACTATCCAAAATTTAAAGTCCCCCGCGCTATCGGGAGGCAGCTTGTATCTCACATATGGGTCTTTTGAACAAGGAGCTATTTGGAGTTTCTAGGACATTTTGGACACCAGCGACGCCACAAGGTTTTCTGAGGTGTGATCCACCTCCACGCCATCCGAGGCAGACTAGACTTTTGTTGGTACATAATCAGATGGTAGAAGTTGAAATGTGGACATCGTAATTATTGGAATGCGCATAAATGCTAATAGAAAGAAAATGGAATGAGATGATGGCAAGTCTCTCTCTCTCTCTCTCTCTCTCCCTCTCTTTATTTGCATAAAAACAACTTTGTACAAGCGTTTGTTTTCTGTATTTATTACTTATTAGCTAATCGCTACTTCTCCCAATACAGAAACACGGGAACTATGTTTCAAATATTGCACAAAAATAATCTTGATGTCAATGTCCTAATATTTTGCTTTTTCGCAGTATTTGATTGTCAAATCAAATACTTGCCATCGCTTTAGAAGAAGAAGAAGAAGAAGAAGAAGAAGAAGAAGGAAAACAGAACGATAAATCCGAGCACACATTCTTTTAATCTCTCTCGAACGCAAATCCTAAGAAAGGCCGGTTTATTGGCTCCAGTTTCCCCATCTCAGGCTGAGAATGAGTTGGCGGGAGGCTGTCTTCACTTGTTTTCAGTTTTTCTTAACATCCTCCTATCGCTCTCGCCAATGGCTTCTTCAATAGAATGGGGTCATTGCTATGAAAATATGATTTTGATATTTGCACCGGGTTTCGTTTTTGTAAAAGTGCAGTTAACTAATTTATTATATTCATGTAACGAAAATCTACCAATGACATTTCACGTACGTGAATTTCTGTTCTATTGTTTCATGCCTTGAAAGTACTCCTCGTCTACCTCAGTCTTCTTGTCTTATATCTTTTTCTTTGTTTTTTCTAAATATCTATTAATGCAGTGATCATAGCGTTTAAAAAAAAATGCTGTGCAATTTTAGAATGAAAATGTGGTTTTTCAGAAAAAATAACGGAGCCTATAATTATAATGAATAAATTCTTATTATCATTTATTCCTAAATGAATACCAATATTGCTAATTTTTTTTTGTCCTTTATGTTTCTTTTATAATAACTCCGCAAATGAAGACGCCAAAGTTAGGCAATCGGACACAAAAAAAGAAAAACAAATTTCTCTTTGGAAAGAGTACAAAATTGTGTAACACAACACTTATAGCATCTATTAAAACCTCCCGTGCTGTTTTAAAAAGCATTTCGTTAATTATCCAGCCTGGCCTCAGTCAAGGCCAACGGAATTTTAACATTCTGTCGGCCTCGGCCTCAGTTATCTTCCCGAACACATAGTCGAAGGCAAGCT
>NC_087205.1:79927264-79937264 GCF_015104395.2 Macrobrachium nipponense
ATTTCCTTAGCATTATCTGGCCTAAACGAAACGCTTTCCGAGGGAGAGGTGGAAAATATGAGAGGCTAATCTTGAAGTGAGGGCGAATCTGCTTTTAAAAAAAAGGATGTTAACGGAATCTTGGCGAGACAAAGTAGGAAGACGCTTGGCCGTAGAAAAACTAAACGCCACAATGGAACTCGTCTGAATACAATTGGCTTCGATACAGTATTTAACATAACTATATTTCCTCTAAAGAATCTGTCTACCTACGAACGCATTTAATATTTTCTCAGTAATAATAGCCATTACACTTTTCCTCAAATCCATTGCATTTTATTTAATCTAGCCTCCTCGTATTAAAAGATACTCATTTATTTGTCATTGCTATTCCGTTTTGAATATTCTGAAGGTAATGTTTTATGAAAGCGGCATTTGTACCTGTGAAACATATCTTACTTGTTATTGATTGCTGTAACCCGTTCCCAAGCCACATGTCGAACATTCATTATGTGTCAGTTCCTTTATGAAAGCTATATGTTGTGAATTCTGACAAATTAAATCTTTGAAATATTTTTTTTTTTCAGTGTCAAGTTACAATTTTCCATGGAAGCTTGTTAGTCAGTTCTGACCAGGCTTCACTATTCTAAAATTTCCAATTATGTATTTCAACTATATCAGAGACAAAGTCCTTATCCCATTTAGATTTACGTAAATACAACAAAATTATTTAGGGCTGGGAAATACTACAATAGCCATATTCATTAGAATTACAAATATGATTGCACGAGAGAGAGAGAGAGAGAGAGAGAGAGAGAGAGAGAGAGAGAGAAATATTCCTAAGCTCATAAAGCCACGGGTCTCAAAGAGAGATGATTCGCCCTTAACAAATATATCCGTTTGAAAGTTTTTTTTTCTTTCGCCAGTCCAAAAGACACGAAGGACCGATTCTGAGAGTTCCTCTTGTCCCACCACCTCCTCCTCATCGCCCTTCTTTCTCCACATGACAGTTGCCTCTCCTGACGGCTTCACAAATCACGGGGCGAGGAATGGAAAGATTGGGTCCATGCCAGAGCCTGTCTGTTCATGGAGTTTTCAAGGAGCGTAAGAAGGCGTTTGTCTGCTTAGGAAGTTTACATCCCTGTTTTTATATTTGGAACAGTTCAGTGCGTTTATTTTTTTCTTTATTTGTAGGGTTAGGTTTGTTCCCGTAAATGATCTGTTATCTACACTGACAGCTAAGGGTGTGTCTACACTACAGTAAAAGTTAAACAAACATATGCCGATAATGCATCCCAAAGACATCACAAACAGATAGATACGAGTTCAAGGATTATAGGTAATTATGATCAGTAATACATAAGATTATTCAGTATTGATGAAAGTTCCTTCTCCATTTGCTGTCGTTGACTTATTTTCAACCTGTTTGTCATATGTCAGAGATGAATTGCCGCACTGTGTTGGTGACGCGCTTTAAAAAAGATTGGAAGCTTCTTAAGGTGGTTACTGATGAGAACAGAAACTTAAATAAAAATTCTGAAAAAATATCCTGAAAGCAATTGCTCATAGTATGTATGAGCATGTGTGTGCAATAAGATAACAATTAGAGTTTATGAACAAATAAGATTAGAATCAGTGCTGCTCAATATCGGATTTCCTACAATGGAAATTCAGATTTTGTTGTGGCGCCTTGTACTGACGTTCTTCTGAGAAATTACTTGCAGACAACCGAGTCAGATAAAGCTAAATATGAAGCTTGGGTAAACTGACGTATCTCTTGAACGGATGTCTTATGCCTTATTTCGTGGCTCGAAAGCGATGAATATACAGATATATGAAAACATCAGAAAACATTTCGTATAAAAAAATACTTTCCCTTATAATCCACAAAGCAACCTTTGTTCTTTAGTTGAAATAGCTAAAATTGACAGAAAGCTCGTTAAAGAGAAAAGTTTATATTGGTGTATTATCACGCTCAAGGCGGCAAAAAATATCTTTGCTCAAAAGCAATGGCTCACCCCAAGGTTTATGAATGCGGTTATATGATCACCTTAAAAAGAGGACTCAACGTGGCATCTATGGTCGCTTAGCTACCACAAAGAAGTAAAATCTTTTTTTTTGTATGACTTCGCAGGAAGATGTGTCAATTTGCCGCTGCTTTCTAAATATGCTGAGCCGTAGTGGTTCCCAAACTAGTGGGGCTCGCGGAGGCATGAGGAGGATATAAGGGGGCGTGAAGTCATCTGCTCAAAAATATCTATGCACTATTTTCCAGATGTCACAATGGAGAATTCTCTTTGGACATTGGTGTAGAATCCATTGAACACTGAAGTGGAGTTGTTACTGGAATCACTGCAAGAGGAAGCCATCGATTTGAAATGTGACTCGAGCGAGAAAAGGGACTTTGCAACAATGAAGTTAGAAGAGTTTTGGGTGAAATATCTCCCTATGTACCCAAAAGCAGGTTTAAGAAGCACTTCGTGTGATTCTTCCCTTTTCTTCTACTTATCTTTGTGAAGCAGGGTTTTCAGCTCTTGTTGTCCTGAAAACAAAACAGCGCAACCGACTTGATGTAGAAAATGACTTGCGTTGTGCGCTGTCATCCTTCAATCCTAGAATTACTAATATTGTGAGGAAAAAGACGCAGCTTCCATCTCACTAAATTATTTCATAGATTGTTCCTTAGTCTCATGAGTCTTTCCAAATATTAAATGCAATGTTTTCAAATTATCTATTCTTAAAATTGCAAGTCAATTTTTGCCAATTTGCTGATGTTCAAACTTTTTTTCGCTCCCTTTGAACCAAATGTTACGCTTTTAGTTACTTAGAAAAATGTTTCTGGAATGTACTACTATTATTTGTTTGAGAGGCTTTCATTATCAAAATTTAATACAAACAGAAATTTGTTTTCCTGAACAATGCTAAGAAATAAATGCAAAAAGGGGGCGTCAGGTAAGATAGTTTGGGAACCACTGCCGGGTAGGTAGTCTGTAGTCTTCTCTCTACCTACTGCACACACTTCACTCTTTACTGTTTCTCTAACCATTTTATAACTTTTGCCTATTGGCTAGTTCCCACAGCACTGGTGGTGTCTTAGGTTTTATTATCTCTGCTACTCTATCTTTTTTAACTGCTGTGCATTCCAGTAATGTGGAAAATGCAGATATGATGTTTATTTATGGGTTTTGCAACAATAAACTCCACTGTTGTAAACAAAAGGAAATCGCCGATGAGGCTGATGAGAGTAAAATACTTCCAGATCAAATGAATTCTTTAGATATTGAACAAAGGGGAAAATCCAAGTATCAGTGAAACCTCTCTCTCTTCATCAATTGTATTCACTGAACTTCGATAAAGAAAAGAAAAGCAAGCCGAATGGAATCTCCCTTCCATCAAAGATAGGCCTATTCATTAAACACTGATCACAGATTTAAAACGTATTTTCAAAAATCTCTCGTTCTCTGTCAAAAGTACATTCATCATATACGACTCGAAGGGAAAAGCACGATTAAGAAAATGCCTTCGTCTCTGTCAGATGAAAACAAATAGAAACTTTATGGAAAATTAACTTTCTTCAGTTTTTCCCGAAAAAGGTGGTACAAATTTCATGCAGTAATCGAAAAAGGTAGAAAAGCTGACTTTGTTCAAAGTGCAGTAACCTGGCTACCTGCATTCCCTCGCCATCATGATTACTTTCATTATCACTCATTCTGTATAGGCCTAGTCCAGACTCTTGATTCAACAATTCCGTGACATTTACACTACTTTCTTGATACGTAAAGCTAATCATCAAAATTAGATTAGATTACAATAAAGTCTGCTCACAGGTGATTTACTATTTGAAGGGACCGTAATGTTACATTTTTCAAAAACCTGCGAGAAAAAAGTCATAACTCAAAGACTAGCAATCCAGTTGCCTAATGTACTTCATCAACTGCACCTTCCATCCCCCACCCAATATCCCTGACTACTCAGACAGTGCATATGCCATGTTGGCCGACCATTGTTAAAGATAACTGGTTATCTAAATATTTTGCCTCACAATGCATATGTTTATAGAACATTTCCTGCTTAGGATGACCTTTTCTGTCATTTTACGAAATATTGCATAAACGCGTGCCACACCCTATACATATATATAATATATATATATATATATATATATATATATATAATATATATATATATATATATATATATATATATATATATATATATATATAATTATATATATATATATACGCAGGAGGGAGAAAAGTCTGCCGTTATCTTGTAGTCAACCCAGCTCCTAACACTTCCAATGCTTTCTTTTTTTATTTTCTTCCTATTTATTTTTTTTTTCCTTTTTAGAAAGGGGCGTTTGGTTGTCCCTGCCCATCGCCTATAAAACAAAAGAAGAGGAAATATGCCTGTGATTCAGTGACGGGGTTACGACCTTTTTGCAGGAGGATTTATGAAGCATTGCCACACTACTCCACTGGAAACCCCACTTACCGGAAGCCCTTTCAAAGTTCTGCAGTTAAGCAAGAAAGCAGCCATTTCCATCATTCAGGCAATTTGGAATATACTTTAGTGCAATTAATACCAATAGAGATCTTGTTACTAGAATTGAAGCCGTTTTGATATTTGAATTAAGAAAAGGCCGACATTTCTCTTGAAATATGAAGACTTTGGTATTAACCATTTAACATTAAAAGACCACAAATACAGTCAATGTAGACCTTATCTTATCAAGAGATAATTATAAACATATCTTCAAACACAGTGATTTCGTTGATATGCTATATTGTACATGTAAAAAAACACACTCGTAAAACAAGTATAGGTTCTCCAGTCTTATATTGCCATTACTTACTGATCTGGATTCCAGGGGGACATCGGACCATCATTCTAAAAACATCTCGCCAAACGATGTTTCATCTTAAGGGCCGTCATCAAACTTCTGCGTTTTCTCTCGTCCTTTCCTTATGATCGAAGTTCCCTCTCTGTCGATCAACTTTCCTCTTTTCATTGTGTCATTCCTCTTCTTTTATTGCAACTTCAACGACGCGAATGGAAAACTAATACTGCTTATGAAGACAAAGCTAATTTTGTGAGATTCAGGAAAGACTTCAAGTTTTGTTACCATGTTCATTATATGTACTTATATTTGGCACTGACTGATTGGCAATTTTCAATCCCAGTTTTTATCACTGTAGCAGAAGCTCGTGTCTCATTTACGAAGTTTCCTACCAACTAAAATAAAACCCTTTTCTGGGTGATTTTCAACTTTAAAATAGATTGCCTTTATACGGGAAGCAGCCTATAACTCCCAGAAGGAATTTCTAGCTTACACAAGATACCATCACATCCCTGTGTTAGCAACCATAAATAATTTGAATGCCTTGACGTATCTAGCGGTCTTTCAGCTCAAAGTATATGGGGTCTGCTCACGAGACGGTACTAAAACCTATCCCCGCCCCTTGTGAAACGTCATCAGCTACAAAAAGACCATATCTTTATGAAACTATATTTTTATATAACTATTTCTACGATTGCATTTTTTATAGGAACTTTTCATCTTATTACATGTTGCCGTATACTACGTTAAAGTACAAAAAATGTCCTTTCAAATTATATATGACGCATTACAATTACGATTACTTTCAAACCCACAAGCGCGCACAGAAAAAATTATCTATGCACACAAAAATGTGCAATTACTTCATCCGTCAACCTACATACATTCATTATTCGTAGCGTATGGATTAGAAAGCTGATAAAATTTAACTATATAACGCATAAATAAAATTGATAGGTGTTCTCAAAAATTTTCGAGGAATTCTAGGTCAAAGGCGACCATAAGTTTTTTTTATTTTATGTAAATATTTACCACAGTTTCCTTACATAAATTTTCAACTTATTACATTTTGCCATATACCACTTAAAGTGCAAAGAATGCCATTGCAATTGTTATATGAAACATTACAATTATAATTACTTTGAAACCCTTAAGCGCGCACAGAAAAAATTATCTACTCACGCAAAAATTAAAAAAGTTAAGCGTTCGTGGCAGAGCTGAAATCTAGTCCCGCCCTTTGTGAAACGTCATCAGTTACAACCGGCCAAACTGCCGCCAGATTGACGAATACCTTTTTGTACTTTTTCCGAAAATATTATAATCGTTTGAGGCATGCTACTTATTACCTTTATGTATACAGTTTGTGTTATATATCAAACTCTATGTTCTGTATGATATATTTATGTGATATGAAGCGCTAATGAGAAATTTGCTGGAAATGTGTTCTCTGTATCATCGTCTTCATCATTTATTCCTTTGACACCTTATATCGTTATATGATGTAGTTCTTATACCTTTGATATTGCTTTCTTTTTTTGTGGTCAATTCGTGCAAAGCAACTGCCATTATTTTTTACGCTGCCTGTATCCACATTTTCTCTATATTTACTGCATACAATTAGTATTCATAATAAGATTGGGAAAATATAATTAATCTATCATTCTAACCTTTAGCATAAATAAAAAAAAGTTACTTTTCAAAGTGAGGTATGAACACAGTGACAGAACTAAATACATTTCTTAACAATTATATAATAACTTGGTATTATTATACTACCTGAAAGAGACAGAAGGAGAGAGAGAGAGAGAGAGAGAGAGAGAGAGAGAGAGAGAGAGAGAGACCAAGTTGTCATGTTATAAAAAACGGACTTGAAGAGAATACAGCAAACCAGTATTTAGGTAAGCAAATAAATAAGTAAAGAATAAACATATGAAGAAAGCTGAAGTAGCTATGTGTGTTGAAACTGGTATATTTTATGTGAAATAAAACAAGGCTTGGTGAATAAATGAGAGAATGGGTATTAAAAAACATCAACCATGTGACCTGTTTACAGATTTTATCAAGATTTTATAAAAAAAATACTATGCATAAAAACTAAAGGTTCTTCAAGTAATTCAATGGATAAACGCGGGAAGAGTTACGCTTGTGACGTCACAGTATTAGCTCCGCCCCCACTACCGAGTTGAGCAGACCCAATATACTTTGACCCTGTTTCAGCTATTATGGGGTAATGCATTCTAAGAGGGCGTTCTCAAAGCCTCCTCGCATTTGGAATATGGTACTCCAGTGAATGAATATATGGTAAGTAATGATATATATATGTGCAAATTGTACACAATAAGCAAAATTAATTGCAAAATGTACACATTCGGCAATTATCCACATTTGCGTAACATATATAACGGCACTGGCAGGAAATAATTAATAAATCAAAATAAGGTCGATAACGAGTGATGTGAACAAGAACGGAATGCGAAAAACAGTACAGTGTCAATTGTTAAAAAAACAGACGAGATAAGTTCACGCATCAAAAAATTACCGGTCGCAGTGGAGAGACCATGGGCGCGCAAATGACCTGGATAGTGGAAAGATCAGGTGATCATGACGTCAGAAGAAAAGGTTACATGAGGTCACCAATGTGTGCGCTAGATAAGACGTGTGCACGGGAAATGGAAAACGCACGTACATCGGAACAGAGAAGAAACTAGCGTGCGTGCATTCGTATGTCCATTAGTAGTAAGTGCATATGTCTGTTAGAGCAAATGAATGGAACAAAATCCCTAATACGGTGATTAATTAATGGGGAACTATATGAGAGATATTGAGTGTGAAACCAGGCCATAGGAGGTGCTTGGAGATCCATGGAGATAAGGTAAAGTAAGAGAGAAAAGACTTTGGAAAGTTTTAGGGGAAGCGAAGAGAAACACTTAGAAAAGATTTATAGCATATTTATCCATTGCACTTATTGATGCATTCCAGTGTTTGATCATTCTTTTTTCAGATGGATTCGGTTGTCGCTATCGAACAATTAATTCTCTAGACTTTTATCTGATATTTATTTGATAAACTCATTGAGTTATTTGACAGTGAGGATAAGTGGGGATAGTTCTATCCAATATGATTACGTAGAAGAGTAATGGTGTTTTAATAATTTGGGGGGGATTTATTTAATTCATTTTATTTCATTTTCGTGTTAGCTATTTTGGGGAAATAAAGATTATATTTTTGTATGGCGAGAGTTTGAATTCGCCTAAGATTTAATGATTGAATTTCACCTAGCGATGGGAGCAAACGAAGGTAGGTCACGCTATCAGATAAGAGTACTCTCCTTTTAGTTAAATCGGATGCTTTGACCCTATAACACACACACACACACACACACATATATATATATATATATATATATATATATATATATATATATATATATATATATATGTATATATATATATATATATATATATATATATATATATATATATATATATATATATATATATATATATATATATATATATATGGAAAGGCACTATTCTATGATTTTATTAAAATATATGCCGACGTTTCACAACTCATGATTGTATTTTCTTGGCTGCAAGCAAAGGAACATGGCATTCATAAAGTAACAAAATCTGAATGACAAATTATAATAAATTAAAATACTCATAATATAATTACTAAAACATTTACTTGAAGAAACAAGCAAGTGGCTGGTGACAACCTACCCAGAAGGAAGTTAAAAACAAACTACTGTACTCATGTTGTAAAGTTACAACGGAAGAGAGAGAGAGAGAAAAACAATAATAACATACAGGCAGAGAAAAACAGCTCGAGAAACTGTTTTTTTATATATCTATGTATCAGTCCTTCGTCAATGATTCGGAAATAAAGTCGAAACCGGTCAGGACCTACACCCGCTTCTTATTTTGCACCTGGGGATATGTGAGATAAATGAATCACGTGCTAAAATGATTATAAGGATAATGATGCACACACACACACACACACACACACACACACACACACACACACACACTATATATTATATATACACACACACACACACACACACACACACACATATATATATATATATATATATATATATATATATATATATATATATATATATATATATATATCACTCCCTCTCTGCCTCATACCTTTTTCAGATCTTTTCAGAATTTAACAAAGCCGATAATGGGAGATTCAAGTACGACCCTGTAATCAAATGACCGCAAAGGAGGCCCTGAGGTTGTTCCTGGTCCGGGGAGAGAAGAAACATTGTTAAAGAAATTGGTCCATGTAAGCATTTTTTGTTTCTTCCAGGCTTTTTCCAAAGCTCTGTTCCTCCATCAGGCAGGATAATCCTCCTCGAAGCACACCCCAAATCCTTGCACTGGACCCCTGAACATACAGTCACCCCGTAATGAGATCCCACAGGACGCCTCACAAAACAACTTTCACGACTATTGTCGTGTCCCGAGAGTTTCCTCGACTCCCACTTTGATGTCGGGAATCTGAACTTTCTGTTCCTAATCATATCGTATAAAATCATCGGGTTTTCCCTCAAGAGACTCTTTATATCTGAACAGCAAAAGGAAAGTCTATATTGCGTTGCAGTTAGTTTTATTCCTCTAACGGATATGATAAACGAGAGCATTGTCGTTCTTTAGGAAGTTTCTTTCGTAGTAAATCAGAGATGATTGACTTTTCCTCCTCCACTGACGTAGATTAAGAGAAAAAAAGACGATCATTTTAGAGAAGTCAGGTAAAAGAGTCACTTTTGGTATTAAACTAATAAGCAAAAAAACCTTTCTCAAGTTTCGTAAATCTTTATGCTCGTGCTATTATTATTATTATTTTTATTTATTTATTTATTTTTTTTGCTCTATCACAGTCCTCCAATTCGACTGGGTGGTATTTATAGTGTGGGGTTCCGGGTTGCATCCTGCCTCCTTAGGAGTCCATCACTTTTCTTACTATGTGCGCCGTTTCTAGGATCACACTCTTCTGCATGAGTCCTGGAGCTACTTCAGCCTCTAGTTTTTCTAGATTCTTTTTCAGGGATCTTGGGATCGTGCCTAGTGCTCCTATGATTATGGGTACGATTTCCACTGCATATCCCATATCCTTCTTATTTCTATTTTCATATCTTGATACTTCATCCATTTTTTCTAT
>NC_087205.1:79942264-79944764 GCF_015104395.2 Macrobrachium nipponense
TTACATGTTTCTGAATCATCTTCAAATACAAACAACTTTAAAACACTTGAAAGTAATTATTGCGGCATATGAGCTATAAACAACATTTGGAAGTTTAGATCATGCTAACATTTTTTAAATACTATGAATAGGTAATAGAGATGACTGCATAAGAATGAATAGTGTTTAGGAGTTGAAGAAAGGAGGAGGTCCGTCTAAAACGATTTTTGAGGTGATGAGAGAAAGGGCTAAAATGTATGTTTAAATCGTCCTGTAACATTGAAAAATAGGTTACAATAAAGAAGTAACTACTAGATTGGTTAAACCCCTATTTTGGCGAAAATATTATGCAAATTAAAGCCATAGCATGCGTAGCTCCCCTCTCCACCTAAGCTAAGACTTGGGAGAATAATTTGTAGTGGAGGATAATATCCCAGATAATCAGGGCAATTGTGCAAATCGTGATACAAGCATGAAATTTTGCACAAAGGCCCACTAAACTATTTTATACACTTTCAAACTTCTTGCCAAAAAAAATCATTTTTTCAAAATGGCCACCCAGTTTTTCAATATGGCGGTTTTTCCAATGGAAGAAATCTGAAATATCGACTTCAGATGATCTGGTAACGTTCAACGTTCTTTTGAATAAAACTGGTGAATTAATTAATGTACTTTCTTTCTAGAATGATACAATAATCAATAATAAGTTCGTTTCTAATAGTTTTGTACTGCGCATGCGCAAAAAATAAGAACAAAAACAATTTTTTTTTACCACTTATACATGACTTTTTTGGTATTTCAACATGCGTTTGAAACAAAACATATGAATAATTTTCTTTTTGCTGCCCCTACATTCAAATTTCATAATAATATCAAATAGTATTTGCGCATGCGCAAAAAATAAGAGCGATTTACATGCACTACCAGGCCACACTGGTGCAAATCGTTGCCTATTGATAACTGGCATGGGGTTCACTGTAAGCTCATTATGAGTCTCCCAAATACTTGATGGTTTGCCCCTTTGTAGAGTCGTACCTGAATTGACTGGGTGTGCTGACGCGGGATAGCCGAGCCAAGTCCGATGAAGAAAAGAATGAAATTGTTGCCGAAAATATTGCTCTGGTCGAGTTAGTAAATTACATTTTTGAAACGGTGCGAAACAAAGAGTCAAATGCTTTTAGACTACCAGATTTTGCGAATATGTCGAACAGCGGGTACAACAGCTGAATAGGAGTCATTTTCTATTCATCGTACTCGCCTAAAAGAAACGCTGATGGCTAAGATTCCTGCTTTACAAGCTTATGCTATAGAAAGAGATGTCCTTCTTATTTTCGAAAAGGACGAGTTAAAAACCATTGCCAATTCACCCCATGGGTTGTCAGACATTAAACACCATGAGGATACAATGATCTCACAGAAGTCATTCTTTGGAGAAGTTCCAAAGCTTGTTAAGACGTTCAATGATTTTGAAAATCCCTTTGCAAACTTGAGTTCAGAGGTTCCAAAAATCGACACCTTAAAGGATATTGGGCTAAAGCAATACAACGAATTTGTAAAAAGAATTACAAATGAGGGACAGCCTGATTTCTACGATCCAATCAAAAAGAACTACTTCCCTTTGTTCAGCACCAAAACAAAACCAAATAGCACAGGACCTTCAAAAGGAAAGATCGAAAAGCTGAAAAATGATTGTAATCTGTTTTCAAGGCTCTTCATTTCTTGCCAAAGCAGACAATGCGATATGGAAGATTTCTTCAGCAGTGAAGACCAAAATCCTCCACCCTCATTGTCACAATATGGATGTTGATACACAGGTGTCAAATCACAGCTGATGGATGCATTTGAGAAAAACGTCGAAAACCCAGCAAGTGATCCAGTGCCTGACGCATTGGTTATTGATGGCGAAGCGATGGTTAATTCAAAACCACCTCGGGAATCAAAAACATTTAATGACTACGCCCATGATATTATTTTACCGCACATTGATTCTTGCTTATATAGGTATCCAAGGGTAGACGTTGTATTCGATGTGTATAGAAAAGACAGTCCTAAGGCTAGTACCAGGGACAAGAGGGGTTCCGAAGTTAGACGAAAAGTGGTTGGAACTATTAAAACACCAAAGGTTTGGAGTAGTTTTCTAAGAGACAACGACAACAAAACTGAGTTGTTCGCGTTCCTTGTGAGTTGATCGGGACATTGAGACGGACAAACCCTAGGGGAAAACGTCTTTTTACAAATAAGAGTTCAGACATAACCCAGCTGTACCCGTGTAATCATGAAGAGGCTGACACTCGAATGTTCGTTCATATCTAGCATGTAGTCATCATTGGATGTAAGGACATTTCCATGTACAGTACAGGCACTGACGTTGTAGTTTTGGGAATTTCCTTATTCGAAAAGCTTGGACTTGATAGATTGTGGATAGGTTTTGGTTGAAGTAAGGATTTCTGATGGCTTCCTATACATGAGATTAACAAGCATCATTGGAAAATACCTAATGTCCGCGTTGCCCTTTTTTCAG
>NC_087205.1:79951328-79963828 GCF_015104395.2 Macrobrachium nipponense
TTTAAAATAGATTCCCTTACCCTTTCTAAGTTTCTCTGTTGTAATTGTAGTATAACCCCGTAAAATTCATTAATCTTTTGTTTTGGTGCTTTTTGTGTAGCCCTTTGTAAATTCATTAACCTTTAGATAATGAGCATTTTAAGTTATTGGTATGTTCATTACCTTTGAGTTGAGATCATTTTAACGTATCCATGTTATGCCCATTTTGATGCAACCTCGTTAAGTTCAATATCCTTTTGTTTTGGTCAATTTAATGTAACTTTTTAACCTACAAAAAATGATAGTTATGATGCAACCCTTTCAAGTACGTCAACCTTAGAGATATGGTTATTTTAATGTGACCCTCTTACGTTCATCAGTCATAGATCATGGGTCATTTTAATGTAGTTGAGTTCTTTAACCTCTGAGTTGAGGCCATTTTAGTGTAACTACGTTAAGTTTAAGTTTTGAATTCAGCTAATTTTAGATGTAACCCAGTTAAGTTAATCAAGCTTCGTGTTATGGCCATTTTAATGTAACTGCTGAGTTATTCAACCTTTAAATTATGATAATTTTAATGTAATCCTGCTAAATTGATAACAATTTTAGTTTAGACACCAATGCACTAAGTCATAATGCAAAGGTAACAGTTAAAATTTACATGTCTAGGACCTTTCTAGACCTAAGTAGACGTTGGAAGGATTCAGTGAAGTGATCAAGAACTTTGACCTTTCCATTGCCTGAGAGGATTTTATGTCTCCATAAACAACGGATTACTCTCTCTCTCTCTCTCTCTCTCTCTCTCTCTCTCTCTCTCTCTCTCTCTCTCTCTCTCTCTTTCAACTAACTAATCGACCCTCTATGCAATTCACACATTTTAATTACTTGAGATCGTTAAAATCAGACTCTCAAATTATAAAAAGTAGTATTTATTAGTAAGGAATAAAATTGGCTAAATAAACCAAATTATGAGAGAAACAAATGTTTAACTGAATAAGTTAAAATTCAAAATCCAAATAACGCACCACTGTTATTCAAACAAAAGACCCAAATAACCCTGGGGATTGGAAAAAATCCGTCCACCCCTTTCTGCACAATAATTACACATCAGTCCAAAAATAGGCAACTAGAAAAGTCATAAAATTGTCAGTAATTAACACCACTCCATCAGGGGAAACTCCAGACTTCCAGGTTTTCCAGAAATGTCTGTTAAAAGAAAATAAAGGAGAGGAACCCCACATAAATAAATTGCAAAGAAACCAAAATTACATAAATAAAAAAGTCAAATGGAAGAGGACATCTCTGAAACAAATGTTTATAAAGCCACACTCGGGCTTAAAAGTACGCTTACCTATTTCAGCTGTGAGCACCAGCACTTGACTACATTCAACTTTATAGGGCCTTTTCCAAAACAAGGCCTCTTCTCCAACTTGGGTGATTCTCCATCCCAGTTGTCTGTCTTACCCTCCCATTATGTAGCGGAAACCGCTCGTATGTACCCAAGCACGAACTTTCTCACAAAACATTCCCCTTAAAGTGACGTCATTGATACGTCAGAATTTCATTGCACTGGAACAGATGGGTAACGTCATATAAAACTCATTACCACACCCGTAAAATCTACCCAAAACCAGATCCTTGCTTCTGCTCTTGCACGGACACAAACCGTGGCTTGTTTTTGCTGAGGCAGCAACCTCGACATCGTGCCACCCAAAATGATATGTCAATATTTACGGAGCTTGCTTTGTCTCCGTGGGAGCTAACGATGAATCTATCATTTTAAAGAATGTCATTACTCCTCACAGCCGCTTATTAACCATAGGTCAACAAAAAAATAAGCAATGCAAACTAATATGTATATATATAATATATATATATATATATATATATATATATATATATATATAATATATATATATATATATATATAGATCTATATATATATATATATATATATATATATATATATATATATATATATATAGATCTATATATATATATATATATATATATATATATATAGATATATATATAATATATATATATCTATGATATATATATATATATAATAGATATACATATTAGTTTGCATTGCTTATTTTTTTGTTGACCTATGGTTATTAGGCGGCTGTGAGGAGCAATGACATTCTTTAAAATGATAGATAGGTAACATCTGTTTTCCCTCTCTCCGGAATATTAAAAGAGTTGTTACCAATACCTTTTCACATCCTATGTTATAAGTTTCTACCATTCAAAAATAGAATTAACATTAACGATATAGAAAAATATCGAAATCGCATATGCTATCAAATCTTCAAGTGATTCGTGCATAGTTAGGCAGCAGAAACTTTGACTCTGGATAGATATATATATATATATTATCTATATATATATATATATATATATATACTATATATAGATATATATATATATATATATATATATAATATATATATATATATATATATATATATATATATATAGATCTATATATATATATATATATATTATATATATATATATAATATATATATATATATCATATCCACAAAGTTATCATGCTGCCTAACTACCTGCACTGAATCACTTGAAGATTTGATAGCATATGCGATTTCGATATTTTTTTATATCGTTAATGTTAATTCTATTTTTGAATGGTAGAAACTTATAACATATGATGTGAAAAGGTATTGGTAACAGACTCTTCTAATATTCCGGAGAGAGGGAAAAACAGATGTAACCAAAACGTAAGTAAATAAAGCTTTCGACAATTTTAGAGTTTGTTAAAAAGTTTTTTTCCTGCATATTTGCAAAATGATTGTTCATTACTGTTGTTGTTGCTATTGCAAATTTACTTCTTGTGGAAGAAGACTAGTCATGTGTTCAGTAGGTTTTTAGAATAAACAGAGAAGCTAAAGAACAAATGCTGAAATGTTTTGTTGTTTATGTAAGGTAAACATACACATGCTCCTTTTACAACCATTAAGACAGAGCTAACAATAGGTAACCTTTTCGAATAACTTCATGGGGCTATTTTCATCTATCCTGTAAGATTGTTTCGGGCATAAATAAGACCAAAAATAATACGTGAAAGATATAATAAGGTAAATAAATAACTAAACAAATACATGTGTTCGGATGAATATATAATGAGGATGAATGATACAAAGAGCTATCTGTCAAAATGTCAATTAATCGCCGGAAATAGTTACTCATTAGCATCCGAGTTCCATAATTAATGAGGAAAGGTAGCCTGTGTACTGTTAACCAGCTGCGTTCATTTTGAATTTTTATTTGATTCTATTTTGACTGTGCCAAGGGACGATTTGTATGCGAAATTCCTAAATTAGAATCTTTCGGTGTGATGTTGTTATATTTCAAGGTATATTATGAAATATAGAATGGGATTCTGTCGTTTTGTTTACGATATTGTTATGAAATGAATATTATCGTTTAGTGTGCCGACGGTTAATGCGTACTTAAATTATTCCTTGTACCTCCTTTCATTTATCCTTAAATGAAAACCCCAGGAATATTTACTTCGTTGTGTAACTCCTCAATAAAATCACAGCTTTTCTTTTTCTGTGTCTTTAGATTTCTTATGTTGGCACAAGATTGTAGTTGATTATTATATAGTGTAGTGACTCACTTTTAATGGGTAAGGTTTAAATACCAAGAAATACACGCTACGTGGGCAGGATCAAACTGGAGAAATCTTTAAAGACCATGAAAACCTATCAGTTAGAAAATGAGAGCAAAGGAATTTGAATATATATCTTCTCAGCTATCTAACTTGAAATAAAGTAAAATATATCTAAAAGGATTTCCTTAACCAGAAGATATTCTACTGAAAGAAACTTGGACTTGAATGATAAGCGCCTGCAACGTAAACAGCAGCCAGCAGACTGCATTAGAACGGAGTGCAAATGGGGTTTTATCAGAGGCTATGAATCGATATGAAACTATTGTTGAAATACAGAATAAAAAAAAATTTATTTACAATTTTATTTCATTTGCATGTGAGACACAGGAGCTAGGACTGGTTTCCACAGATGAAGAGTTAGCTTTATTTTCCATATACTTTATGAGGCTCCTGTACCGAATGAAGGATGTCCGAGGCTGGGCTATTTTCTGGGTCATCACTGGGATTAATATTAAATTATTATAGCATCATAATCAGTTGTTGTTGTTTATGATTAAGCTTACCTTGTGTCAGCACGGGCTTTTGCTCACAGAGCAGCCCGTAATCATAATCAGTATTTACTGTCAGAATGTGAGGTTATTATTTTTTTCTGGAGTAGACACATTTTTATTAAAAACATTTTGCAATTAAGAGTTTGTTTATTATTTTATTTGCCAAGAAACTTGTGTTCTTAAATACTTCTTTGATTGTCTTCAGCTAATGACTTAATATAAACAAATGAAAAAAATATCACCCTTATATCCTCACTTCTTCTCTCACCAGTGACCCTGTGAATATAGTTAATGGACTTCTCAGTGATGGATCCGAACGATCAAGATTGAAGTGAGATACCTGATACTCTTACTTTTATAACTTGAAGCTTTCTTGGTAGAGCTTTATCAAGAATAACCGTAATAAATTTATAATGAGATATTTCAGCAGAAAAATGTGCAGTCAGCTTTTAAGAGATAATCCTTTAAGTGTCTTTTTAAGTACGTCTTGTCTTTCTCTCTCTCTCTCTCTCTCTCTCTCTCACGGTGAGACAGCCACAATAAAGGTGATCAATGATGAAAAATATTTCAAACCTGAAATAATGGCTGAAAAAGATAATGAACTGATACTTCTAAAATAAGTAAGATATCATAATTCAATTAATGAAAAAAGTATTGACCGTTGAAATCCAAAAGAGCTAAAAAAAATTGCATTACTTTGCTAGGCGAAAAATAAAAAAGATGAAGTTCTGTCCCATGGTGTTCTCTGTAATACCTGAAATATTGCATTCAATTAACAACACCAGACCGAACATTAAGAGAGAGTGATTTATAAATGAGATTTTGCGTAGCCCATTTAATATTGCTGCCTTTTTTAAAAATACTGTTTTTGTAAAACATTTCCACACTTTCTACAACATTGAACAAGAGAAACAATGTAAGAAAGGTCTTCATTGTTGCGGAATATTTACTGGGGAGTGAAATTAACGGTTTTGAGATGAAAGAAATGTAGATAAGAAAGGCGGAAGAAAATCGAACTCGCTTGAGGAATTTTCCTTGTCTCGGGACCAATAAAACGGGACAAGACTTCTGTTACTCTGCCAAATGGATTCTTATGAGTGGAATGAATTAAATTCTCTGAGAAAATTTTCTCATATTGCCAAATGGTTGCGTTCTGTATCGATAAAAGGGAATGCGTTCGGTAGTTGATATTCCTTCTTAACTTTATCCACTAAGTTTACCTCCGTGTAAATGGCCATCACCTCCAAATTACCTCTATAAAAACAGTTAATTTGTTATTTGTGATCAGTTCTTGCGGCCCATACATTGGTTTGGATATACTAATTCCACATTGTAGGTTTTATATATCTGCAAAAGTGAAAGAGATTAACAAGATATTGCAATGTATTTCTTGCGCAGAGCTGAAGATTTTGTACCTAACCACTGAAACAGCTCATTATTATTTCTTAATCCAATCGATATTTAAAAAAGTGCATAAGAACATCGGAAAACTGATACACGGACATTCTATCAAGCGTTAAGCATCATTTAAAGACTGATGTTGATAATCATTATTCAAGTTATGTCTATCCTTTAAAGAACACATTTTTTATTCAGTTATAATAATGGAAAATAGTATTATTGATAGTTATTGACCAGATTATCATTTTAATAGCTATTGAAAAGTCATTTGTACTTTAAAATTTCTTTCAAGCTCACGAGTTGATGTGTAACTGGGAAAGATAGCTGCTTAATTATCTTTGCAAGTAGATAAGAATGTTAAACATTTGATTCAGAGAATCGAATTTAATAAAAAAAAATACTACTTTTAAGAGACATCATTTGACCGAGTAATGTAAAAAAAACAAAAAACAAAAACGGTTTACATTTCCACCGAACGTGCAGGAAAATAAGGCACACCCACGTGAACGAGAGATGGACCTATTTCGAGGGAAAGATCCCCAGAATGTCAAGTCTTCCATGAGTTCCTTGCAACGTTGACCCATTTCGAGAATATGTTAAAATGTCAACTTCTCTTAAAAAAAATAAAATACAACAACAGGGTGGAATTGTCGCAATAATACTGGAGCAACACCCCCCCCCCCCCCCCCCCCCCCCCCCCAACCCCCCCCCCCCCCCCCCCCCCCCCACCCCCCCCCCCCCCCCCCCCCCCCCCCCCCCCTTCTTTGTGATTTCTGGTTTTTCATTCTGTCTCTCTCTTTCTCTGTTTCTCGCTGAGGCTAGTGGGTTGTAATTTGGTAAGTTTGATGATTGGAGGGCGGATGATCAGAATACCAATTTGCAGCCCTCTATCCTGAGGGTGGACAGAATAAAGTGCGGACGATACAGACAAAGTCGGTACAATAGCATTTTTTTATAGAAAACTAAAAAGGAAGACTTTTGATACATGGCAGTATGACTATGTGGAACTTCAAGAGAATTATGCGTAACCTCCGATTCCCTTATTATTTTTCTAATTGAAAAATTTAAACTTACACGGGGCAGTTTACTAATTGCCTGAAGAAAAACGGATGTGAATGATGGTAAAATGAGGGAAGATCCCAGCTGTTTCGTTATTCGCATGAATCTAATCACTTTTCTACCACATGAACGCATGGATTGAATTTCTTTACTGAAGTATATATCGCCCATTCATTTCTTTGAAATCATTTTTATTCTGGAAATTAAATCAACCGGTACCAGAACTCCCAGAAAAGCAACAGAATGTATTAGGATGTCAAATGACTGTAAATCATCCTAGATAATTTCTGATGAACTAAAGTTGTCTTATCATTCTATATGTGAACATTGCTTTTACTTAAGTCAGATTTTAAGTCACTCGAACGAGCCCTTCTCGATGATTCCTGTTCGTACTTTGATCCCCCACGTGAGATTCCAGAATTCCCTCATCGACCGTTAAAAGTCAGGAGGAAAGCGGAAACGCTATTTGAAGATTCCGGAAACCCCTATCATAAATCAGACTTGGAACAGGAATGTGTCAGCACTCGGGATAATCCCCATGGCCTACTATGGAGTAAGTGTTCCTGTGGTCAAGACACCAAAGTCGATCTATGCAGGTGGGAACTAGCGAAAGCTAAAAACAAGGACCAGCTATTTCTTCCAAACAAACACCTGCATCTCAGACACAAACCAGGTTGTTTGTCATGTAGATAATCAAAAGCAATCGAGATTACAGAATATTGGTATAAATGAAAAATATGATGTTATGGCGTGTAATCAGCGTTTTTATTGGCCATTCAATCTTTATATGTATACACGCATAGTACATCTCTCTCTCTCTCTCTCTCTCTCTCTCTCTCTCTCTCGTCTCTCTCTCTAGTTCTCTCTCTGTATATATATATATAATATATATATATAATATGATATATATATATTATATATATAATAATATATATATAATATCGAGCTACAAATGTCCTTATATATCTAATTCACTCTTACATCGGAATAATACAGTTTTCATATATGTTTAACCGAAGGGGAATTTCTAGACGATAATAGAATTGCCGGCCGACGGGCACGAACCATCGACATCTTCAATTCTAGGAATGGCAGTGAAGCCTTAGCCCACCCCGCCACCTCTTGCGGTGGAGGGGTGGGGCTAAGGCTTCACTGCCAGTCCTGGAATTGAAGATGTCGATGGTTGGTTCGTGCCCGTCGGCCGGCAATTCTATTATGTCTAGAAAATTCCCCATCGGTTAAACATATATGATTATTAATTCCGAGGTAGAGTGAATTAGATATTAAAGGACATTTGTAGCTCGATATTTGTATATGAATCACGGTAATGTGATATGACTTATATATATATATATATATATATATATATATATATATATATATATATATATATATATATATATATATATTATATATATATATACATTTGTAGCTCGAATGATTTATATGAATCACGGTGATGTGATAAGTATTCACACACACACACACACACACACACATATATATATATATATATATATATATATATATATATATATATATATATATATATATTATATATATATATATAATATATATATATATATATATATATATATATATATATATATATATATATATATATATATATATAACACACACACACACACACACACATATATATATATATATATATATATATATATATATATATATATATATATATATATATATATATATATATATATATATATATATATATATATATATATATATATATATATATATATATATATAGAATATATATATATATATATATATATGTGTGTGTGTGTGTGTGTGTGTGTGTGTGTGTGTGTGTGTGTGAATACTTATCACATCACCGTGATCCATATAAATCATTCGAGCTACAAATTGTCCTTTAATATCTAATTCGCTCTACCACGGACGGTGGTTTGATCCCATGGGGGGACGAAATTATTATCAACTAAAAAAATTCCCCTTCGGTACATATATGAAAATATATCAATTCCGAGGTAGAGCGAATTAGATATTAAAGGACATTTGTAGCTCGAATGATATATATATGTATATATATATGTGTAAATATATGATAACCTGATCACGAAATAAATAAAACGTGATGCTATGTATAAATAAAGGTGATGCCACGGAGGAAAATGAAAAAGCGAGAACTGCTGGGATCTCTCGGTCTTAACGACTCCTTACTTAAGGCAAGACTGATCAGAACATTGAAAAGCACAGTACAGGTAAACATACAAATGGATATTACAGGATTAACAAAACGTCCAATTCACTTTAAAGAAGTGAAAAAACGCCCGATGGCTAGATTAAAGATTTAAAAGCAGCCAACCCACACGTGGTCACAGGTAATTTAGTCAGAAACAATACATTTTGAAAAGAAAGAGGCCTATACTACCTGACAGTACAAATTTAGTAAAATCCCGATGGCTAAATTAAGGATTTAAGAGCGGTGTGGTCAAACACACTGGTTGAAGGCAATTTAGCTCGAAAAACTATACAGTTTGTATTAGTAACAATCAATAAGAAACGAACATAAGATATAAATATAACGAGCATGAGAGACCGAGAAAAAAATTTAAATCATGAAAAACATGTGGGACTAATTAATTAGTAGTTAATATATTTATTTTAAGGTCCTTCATAAACATTTTACAAATATATGGGACTTACTGAATTAGATTGCAATTAAGCCCTGACAAACCACTGTAAAATCTTTATGTGCATTTACGTGTATTCTTGTAATAAAGTAGTTAATCTGTTCCTTTAGTCTGCTTTATGCTTCCATCCAGTAATTATTTTCAATTGCCCCCTTGAGTTTACGAAGTAACTGAGACCCTTTGCACAAAGCCAATAATAAGCAATAAAGTTAGATAATTAACTTCCCCCGAAACTAGTAAATTTAATATATATATATATATACATATATATATATATATATATATATATATATATAATATATATATACTAAAACAGACACAGACACACACACACCTCCTCTGGAGTAATATCGCGCCATTCGCACGAAATCCTATTGTTATCAATATTTTTCGATTAATAGTTTGCAGTCGATAAATAACTGGCTACAGATTAAACATGAAATTCTTTTTTTTTTTTTAAGTAAATTTCTAAATAGAATTTGGTATACTACCGCAAAGAGTACCATTTTGGGATTACTAATATTAAAAGAGACTGTTTTTAAGAATGCAAAACATATTTTTCCTTAGCAATCTATTTTCTCTTAAAATCGTCTGGAATTGTTTTAATTCATTCATACATTAAATAGAATTTAAAATAGGATACTCCAGTTTCATAGTAATTAGAAACTCACTGTTACCATTTAAATTTCCTCAGATGTAGAATTAGATCTAGGGAGTTTACCCTGAGGGATTATCGAGATTTTCTTTTATTTGAAGATAAAAACAGTAACACAGTCTAAGACGGCAGACCGCAAAAGTTTTATTCTTGGTGTTGACTTCAAATATCCGAACATCTTCCCTATACGTTTCTCAAATAAAGATTTATTTTTATACAGAAAGCTGTGGAAGAGTGAATGCGCACAAATCAATGATTTATGCCTGCATGCGGTGAAATATAATGATTTTAAACATTTGATTTGTTCTCACCAGCAAAAAAGCCTTATATAACATAAACAACCTAATGGGTATGACAACTCATTTCTTAGTAATAACTGTCTAATTAGTCTCATAGTTGCGTTTAATATTGATTAAAGTATTCATTGTCTATTTTCTTAAAACTATTGTTTTATGTATCACGCATATTAAAACTATTGTGTTTTATGTATCACGCACATGAACTTTCGCTTTTATGAACGCCGAATTCTTCCTATAAACGACTATTCAACTTGGTAATGTTCCCCTACAACGTAACATTCAGTGCAGATAATTTGTTCCCACAAATAGCTCGTATTGAAATGAAGTAGATTATTATTTTTCATATCTATCAATAAATGAAAAACGCAAAGGGGTAATTAACTGAAACTGAAAATTTTTTTTAGAAATAAATTTGACTATCCATACATGTTTGCTATTTTTTATATGAACAAATACATATGAATTTATTACAATATCTGCTAAAACTATTTTCGTCTATTAAATTATAGAAGCTACACACTTGCTTTCTAAACAAATGCCACTTGTTCTCCCTGTTGGATACTGTGTAATACTGTATTTTAAATTGAAAACAGCAGTAAGTAGTTTGAAACATATTTTATCATTGCTATTGCTATTATTAAAACAAGTTCATGGTAATAACTAAATTATCAAAACAAAAAGGCTGTATTCACTACTCATGAATCTACCGTAATTATAGTTGTACAAAACCTTTATTGGAATTTTTAAGACATATTATGTGAGTATTATTTTTTTTTCCTTGCCATAATACTAATTTGTTGACAAATACATGATAAGAAGAATGCGTATTATGAAAAGAGAATGCATTTGAGAAATGAATACTTCATAGTTAATTACACTGCCTGTGCCTTCGGGAATTAAATATATCACGTACATCATCAAGATATCTTCTCTTTTGATCGCGGAAATGAACCATGATTGACTGGCGTTTCTATCTACACTCATGATAACATTTAAGCCTATTCACAGTCTCTCCGGTTCTATGTATAATATTATATATATATATATATATATATATATATATATATATATATATATATATGTTAAAATTTTTAGGGTTCAGTTGTAGATCTTTTCTTCCAAGTATATAAAATTTATGAATGTTTAAGCTTATGCAGTACTGTTTTGTTATTTAATGAATCGTCTTAGCGCAGATTCCATCCTTTGCTGGGAAAAAGAGAATACAGGTAAGGCAGAATCTGAATACCAAAAGAGACTGGGAAAGAGTTTTAATAACAAACAGCAAATAAGAATAAACATTTGAAAATTAGGATTACTTCCCATTGATTACAGTGAAAATAAAGGAGCCTTGGGCAAATTTCGTGGGGAATCCTGGGTATGTGTAACAAAAAAGGGCAAATGATCACCAGATTGGCTGCCCCATGAGAATACAGTGATTTGGCAAGAAGATGAGAAGCTGTCGCCTGCTGCCTTGAAGCAGTTCAAGCGATTATTGCTTGTTCTCTTAACCCTTTAACTGGGTAGTACCTACTTACTGCTCTAGTGGGCTCATCTTGAGGACCTGAGATACTGTGTCATCTCTGAGCGCCAAAATGAGGATGGTCAACACCTCCCTCAAGTCCCCTCAGAATTTGACAATGTTTTTATACGGTTTTAGATAGTAAATTAATAAATGCTTATCATTATGTACAGTATTAACAAAATGAGGATTTATAAATATTCACAAAAATGGTTATACACTTCCGGCATTGTTCGTATCTGATTATGAACGGTAGTTTTCAAAATCAAAACAGTCTGCCTATATGTTTACGTAAATATAAATTGTTACTGAAGAAAAATATTCATGAAAAAACTAAGGAAGGAGAAAATAGAGAGAGAAAGCTAGTGTGTTAGCTTATGTTTTAGTACAAAGGACATATAGGAGTTAACTAAAGATGTCATTAGTGAAAAACTACAGAAATAACTGGATGTGTTAACAGGTGTAGTTGGCTCGTTGAGATGGAAAGCAGAAATAACTGAATGTGTTAATTAATGTAGTTGACTGGTTTAGATGGAGAGCATGTGGGGAATACAGACCTTTGCGGTAAATTAACACAAATGATTCTGAAAAGATTGAAGTAAGCACATTAAAGGAGAAAACTGATGCAAAATGGCTTTAACACAGAGGTTGAAAAGAGTCTGCAATCCGTAAAATCTCTGTGTGGGACCTTCACTTATCATGGTACTTGTTTG
>NC_087205.1:79968828-79981328 GCF_015104395.2 Macrobrachium nipponense
ATTCCGTGATACAATATGGTGCGATATCTAAATCTTGGGGAATACAATTTTGAAGAATACTTTTCATCAGAGACAAATATCCATACAGATGTTTGCATACAGTGAGGAAAATTAGCATATTATTTGCTGTTACTTCACCAGACACCCGCGCCTCCTACCTACTACATCTTGTAAAGCTGCCGGTCCTTTCTAGAACTTTTTTGTTCTTGCTTTCTCCCTCCCTCCCTCCCTCCCTACACTACCACAAGAACAAACAATCTCAAAACACTCTTATCTCATTTTTTGTCGATTGAATCATTTCACTAAACTCTCTACAGATTTGCAACCTCTTTCATGAAAAGAATTCGACACGTCTAATATTGTAGAAGCATTCTGCAAAGGGGGTTATTCACAATTAACAGGATAATTGGCTGTTGTGTGTGGTCATTACTTGGGTTAGTAACACTTTAGAAATACGAGACCCTTGCTGGGTAGGATATGAGTCTAATTCTCTCTCCAAAAACTATGGCTAAAACAAAATGTATATGGTGCAAAAGTATGAGGTTACTAAGGACAGTATGCAATAATTCATGCGTTTGATTTAACCAGAATCCATTTAATCAATAAACGTTAGGAGATGAGATGTTTTCATGGAATATCTTACAGATATAAATTTCTTCAAAAACAATGTACTTTTGTTTAACCTTGTATTGTGAGATTCGTCCTCCAAGTACTAAAAGTTTCTCTGTGTCTGCATTTACTAGGGATTGCTCTCCTAATTGTTATTCAAGGGCTGCTTTGTTGATTCTGAATCTCAGAGCAGAAACCTGCATTTACAATTAGCGAATGAACAAAGTTGGCAGACTAGAGTCGCTGGCCGAATGCTTATATCGTTTCTGCCCTTATTTGCTTACTTGCCTGTGTTATGCAGTCTGGATAAGAAATAACTAAGACTCAAAAGGAAGAAATTTCTTTGTAAATTGTGTCTGAGTGTGTTTCATCTGTCCAGTGATTCCGCTTCATCTTCTTCCAGGCTTTGCTTCACAGACTCATCTTGCATTCTCTTCAAACTTGTTCTGCCACTTATGCATCATATGAAATACTTGGGGAGCTTAAAGTGACACCTGTCTCGATCTTTTATTTTTTTTTACGTCATTGAGAGTAGGACTTAATAGAAATGCTCTTGTCCTAAACGATCAGCTTTGGTAAATTAGTTAACAGAATTATAATTATGTCCTGAGAGTTACAAAGTCTCCAGTTTTAATTAAAACTAATTTAGGGCCTCAACACGGTCCCTTTTCCTTTTTTTTTTTTTTTTTTAAAGCAGTACACATTTAGCATGTCATCTGCTCATTAATAAATGGTATATTTTTTATATCTGGAAATTCTGATTTTTTTTAGTTCGTTTACTCTTTGAAAGGCTCTGAGTTTGCGAATCAGGTAAGTACCAAAGTTCAGCAAGAAAGCTTTTTACAATTTCCTTGTGATGAAACCTTGTCTTTACGCCTTTTACATATTCTCTCCTTTAGAGAAAATGAAGGTGGGTTGTTCATGTATGCTGTTATTACCGAAGCATCAAGCCAACCAGGAAGTGTTAGAGAGGAGCTAAGGTGCACGTATGCCAGCTCAATTTCACTCGCACCTCTTTCAGGATTTCTATATTGCTGGCAAAAGGAAGAAAGGCTCGTTGCTTTCCACCTGCGAAGAACATCCCTGGAAAGACCATTATTGCATGCAACCACACACCAGATTTAGACGTTAACAGACGTCTACCGACGTAAGTTAAGGTATAATCAACACCCAAACGCTACCTCAGTTTACTCAATGAGGCCAAACAAGTAAGGAAATCCTCGTATTGTCACATTGGAATTTATTCCATTTTCCTGGTGTGAAATGGGAGGTGCAATGAAAATCAATTTGAGCTGCTAATGTCGTCGCTGTGATAAATACAGTTTTGGAAGTAAATTTTATTTTACGGATCGCCATTTCTGATTCTTTATCACCGCAAAATATATGTATCGTTACATGGGTAGTTGAAATATGCAAAAATACTCTTTATTTCCATAGTTCTTTTCTTCGGGCTATACAAAAAATAAAATGCTTTTGAAATTAATCACTGGTTACATGAAGAATTAAATTTAGTTGAAAAATAAAGTGGAATTTGGAGCCAAACCCAACTTCAATTACAACAGCATTCCATGGAAGAGAAACGCAAAGGATATCGGGAATGACAACTAGTGGGAGGCCATTTTATTTCTTGATTCCTCTGC
Organism: Macrobrachium nipponense; assembly: GCF_015104395.2. NCBI lineage: Eukaryota > Metazoa > Arthropoda > Malacostraca > Decapoda > Palaemonidae > Macrobrachium > Macrobrachium nipponense. Next base: position 79,971,078 of record NC_087205.1, read on the forward strand.
TGTCATTCCAGTTTTTCTGCCTGTTGTTTTAGTTCTCTACCCGTTTACAACCATTCTATGTTGTTTTTTTCTTTTTTTAACAGCTTCCTAGTACATACCTCAGCAGTTTGGCATCAATGTAGCCATTTATGATTTCGATTGCCATGTCCATGTGTTTGATTCTTATCTTTATTTCGATATACTGTAATTGTCAATCTATTTTATATATTAAAAAAATAATCAAGAAACCATTTTACATTAAATCTCGTATGGATCGGTTTCATAAAATAGATTTTCCCAATATAAGGTCGTCGGTGTGGAAGCTGAATGAGGACTCTATGCAGAATTTTCGCTTACTCGGGGAGTAAGCCTACAAACTACTTTGCTGTTATTGGTCTCGTTGGGGTAATAGGAAAGGCAAAAAAAGGTTTTTCGAGTTGAGTAAAAGGTACAAGAATTTTAGGATAGGAATAGATAATGTGCATGTTAAACCGTACGCAAAAATTATTTCTAATAAAATATAACATATCTTTTAATTTTTATTGGTGAAATAATGGGCTTATTGTATGTAGATTTCAACACGTTTTAATTTATTTGATGTACTAAATTTAGAGGCTATGTTTCCGCTCAGTTATTTTGTTTCCACTTATAACTGAGACTATATGAACAAGTTTAATTCGTGTCCTTTTTAATTTTTTTTTTTCATTGTTGTTGGTATAAGTAGTACTAATTGTGTGTATTAATTAAGAAGACCACTTCACGTTAAGTTCGGAATATAAAGTTTACAGCTTATACGTCTGAGGAAAATCTTGCACACGTCCCGATTAAGCTGGAGGTGGGATCACGCCTTGCTTAGAATCCTTGAGAAAAGTAAGAATAATTGGCAAAGACTAAAAAGAGAAATCTACGGGAGAAATTTAAAGTCATTAACCCAAAACTACTTTACTTCTATGGCCTACCCAAAACTTAGGTATTCGGCCTAGTTTCCCTTTCTTAGGTACATTTTCTCCCAATCACATTAAGCATTCTGAAGATTTCTGTCACAAAATCAAAGAAACACAAACCTTTTAAGCTTAGATGTGGATTCTGTGTTCACAAAAGTACCAACACAAGAAAAATCACCCCCTTATTCAAATCATTTCCCACTAGCCCTAGATAAAATAATAAAGTTAGTTGGATTATGTGTATCAAATAATATCTTTTCATTCGGAAAGTAATTCTATAAGGAAATTCGGCTGCAGCATGGGCACCCCAGTAGTCTAATGTAAGCCAATCAGTACTTTGAAATTATTATAAAGGCATGACGTGGATGAGATCTGGAGATGATATCCTAACATTTGGGGATGGTAGATGGGGCAATTTCAACGAATTTTTTCAAAATTAGATGCATTAGTTCCCAACATCAAATTCATATTTGAATGGGGAACAAACAACAAATTCTTTTGCTTGATGTTTAATAATTAGAGACACGACAGAATACAAATTCACCGTTTACAGAAAACCAACATTTATACATAAAACCAAAATTTTTACTTCTATATATTCACTATTTTAGTTATTTTGATATTTCTATCAAAATTGGCGTAGCCAGCAATTTGTTCCTTAGAGCCTTACGCATTTGGTCCCAGAATTCCTGGAAAAGGAATTGAACTAATCCGTAAGTAGTCTGTCATCTTTAAATTACCCTAACTATATAATTAAGAAAGTGATTTATCAAGCTAACGTAATTTTCTATCGACCCCCTCAAAACAATAAAATCAAAATCCCACACCTGCATAAGACACTTGGAAACTCTAACCCTTTTGTTTTTGCCTATATAAATAATCTAACCAAATCCTAGTTAACGTCCAACAAAAGCCTGTCCCCAAAGACACGAAGTATAGGGTGTCCGTCCATAAAGTCTTTCTCGGATTTCAGACCTTTGTTACACATAACATGTTAGGTAGAGGAATAAGGTTCTCTTTAATTTCAATAACAATGACTAAAATTTCTTTTACATTACTAATAAATTTCAACATGTGCCCCCTTTGTTACCCAGAGTACATCTAAGCGAAATCCTATCTCAAGCAGGTATTCTCCAATGTCTCCATAGTTATCGTTGCTAGAGCTGTTGTCATCCTTGTTTTTAAGGTCTCAAAATTAGGCACTGGTTGTATTGTATACTTTATCCCTTGAAATAACCCTATGAGAAAAATTCAAGAGGGGGTAATGTCTGGTGAATGTGGAGGCCATTCTGTTGTGCCATCTCTCCCAATATATATATATATATATCTATATATATAGTATATATATATATATATATATATATATATATATATATATATATATATTATATGTATATATATATATTATATATATATATATATATATATATGTATATATATATATATACTGACTCTATGGTCAGGATATTTTAAAGACGAAAGTTGCTTGCGAATTAGTTCAAATTCCAATTCTTTTTCCATGAATTCTGGGGAACAAATTCGTAAGGCTTCTTAAGAACTTAATTTAGTAGCATCTAATAACGTATTTTCATTCTGGGACAATCATTCTACAAGCAAAAATTCGGTGTAGTATGGGTAGTCCTTTAAGTCCTGTTCTAGCCAATCTGTACATGGAATACTTTGAAACTACAGTAATAAATGCAATAAAACCCAAAAACAAACCCATGCTGTGAATGAGGATACGTGGATGATATCCTAACATTTTGGATAATAGGTGGGGCAATTTTAATGAATTCCTCTCGAAATTAAAACACATTAGTGCCCAGCATCAAATTTAAAGTTGAATGGGAAACAGACAACAAAATTCCTTTTCTTGATGTTTAATAATCAGAGATACGACAGAATACAATTTACCATATACAGAAAACCAACGTTCTCACTTTTCATACATATATTCACTACTTTAGCTATCACGACATTACTATCAACGATAGGTGTAGCTAGTAACTTGTTTCTTAAGAGCCTTACGAATTTGTTCCCCAGAATTCCTGGAAAAAGAATTTGAACTAATTCGCAAGCAACTTTCGTCTTTAAAATATCCTGACCATATCATTGAGAAAGCAATTCACAAAGCAAACTTAATTTTCTACCGACCCCCCGAAGACAAGACCAGAGATACACCCAACAACAAAATAATAATTCCCCACCTGGACACGATTAAGAGAATACCAACCCCTCGGAAAATCGAACCCTTTTGTATTTACTTACCCAAACACCTTAGCCAAATCCCTGATTAACGTCCAACAAAAGACATCTCCAAAGGACTCTTGGGGTATACGAAATCCCATGCCAGGACTGTGACCAATCTTACATCGGATTTTACAGGTAAAATCCCTTCCCCAGAGATTAATACAACACAAACGGTCAGTTAGGTATGGCCAACAGAACTCGGCTATTTTCAACCATATAAATGAACGTAACCATAGAATAAACTGGAATTTGTCACGTGTAATTTATAGCAGCAAACTGCCGGTACATTAGTTAAATGATTGGGCTCGGCCTTAATAAAGAGAGAGGCAGTAATGAACATCTCAAAAGGAGCATGGATTTCAGATACGATCGACAACGTCTTCATTCAACCAACACTTAGAAGATTAAAAGGAAGATTATCTGCGGGGTGACTTAAATTGGCTTGTTTGTGGATGGACATCTTGGTATAAATACCACCTTTTCTGTAAACTTTTCTCCATTCATCTACCTGAAGAGGGAGACAGCAGTCTCTGAAATATAGTACTTTTTTTCTCTATATTTTGGTGTTTTTATGGGCTCCTTTTATTATATATATGTACATATATATATATAATATATATATATATATATATATATATATTATATATATATATTATATATATGTACATATATATATATATATAATATATATATATATATATATATATATATATATATATAAATATAATATATATATATATATATATACTATATATATATATATATACCATATCTATATATATATATATATATATATATATATATTATATATATATATATTCTATATATATATATATTTCATATATATCTTACGTATATATATATATATATATATATATCTATATATATATATTCCTATAATATATGATATAGATATATATATATATATATATCATATATAACATAATATATATATTATATATATATCTGGCATATTTATACATATATACATATATATATATATATATATATATATATATATATATATATATATATATATATATATATATATATATATATATATATATATATATGTTTATATGTATATATATATATATATATATATATATATATATATATATATATATATATATATATATATATATATATCATATATATGCCATATTTAATACATATACATATATATATATATACCATATATATATATATATATATATATATATATATATATATATATATATATATATATAGCTTAAAAAATCACAGTAGATGCACGTGGGGAAAAAAAAAACTCTTTCATAAAATTTAAAAAAAGGCGATTACCCCCGGGAATGAAAGTCAGGAACTCCAAGCCTTTTCACACGATCTTTATTCAGACATCGTCAAGGAGCTACTGAAGTACAATCGGAGAGGAAGGCCTCGGGTACAAACAAGATCAGGAATACCAGATGGTTAATTATCAAAAGGGTAAAAATTAAAAGGGATAATCCAGGATTATCGGATATCACACGGTCACAAACTTAAACAGATTCTGACCCTAACCGAAATTACAAAGTATCTTTACAGTCCAAAACATTTTTTTTTTTTTTGTAAAAACTGAATATATTAATTTTGTTGCTCATATTTGCCAGTCTGTCCGAATAGATTTTATCACACTTTTTTGCAAGGAATTTCATATATGCAGCCTGGAAGATCTTTAGGAGAATTTTTGATTACTAAACTCTTGACATTAATATTACTGAAAACAACATTTATGTTAAAAAGCTTTAAAATTCTAGGATATCTAAAACCTTTCATCATAAGGTAATTTTAGAATGTTTATGCTTACTAAATTCAAGTTTGTCATTAGTTGAATAAAATGTTTTTCTAGCTCTTTTCCATGCCACATCTACAAAGTCCTTGGGTATTTAAGTTTCAATGCAAAATCATAAATAGTTTTAATTTCAGCGTCAATAAACTGCGGGCTACAGACACGTAAAGCCCTTAGGAACATCATGATTAATTTATCTGACAAACCAGTGGATAGTGCTACGACAGCGGCTTTGGGATATTGGGTTTAAGCTTTGGTGTATTAATGGTAACCTGGACTGTGTCGACATCTCAAAATCGTTTTGTTATTTAGAAAAATTGAATCAAAACCTATGCCCTGATGATATCAATATTTGTAAAGGTATTGTGTATGGTGCTATGAGTAAACCTTCTCCCCCTAATGTACCCGTGAGATTTCTCCAGGCGTTTAAGAAAATTAAAGAAGACGAAACAGTGAAGGTGACAAAAGCAGATAAATCTAATGCAGTGGTAATTATGAATAAAAGTGACTATATAGTAAAATAATGATATTGCTAAATGACACTGATACTTATACGAAACTGAGGTCTGACCCTACACAGACAGTTAACTCCCATTTTAATAAACAAATTAAATCCATTTTGAAGGGCTTGGACCATTTAATTAAACAGTTTACACCGCAATGCGCCTCCCTACCTTACATGTATGGTTTAGTCAAGACACATAAAATCAATAACCCTATCAGACCAATCATTAGTTCAGTGGGCTCAGTTTCGTATAATTTATCTAAATGGCTTGTAAAAATTCTTACTCCTTTGGTAGGAAATATTTCTAACACGAATGTTAAAAACAATGTTGATTTTATAAACAAATTGAATAGTTTAAATTTGAATTATGATTTTAATATGGTTAGTTTTGATGTTGTCTCTTTATTTACAAAAGTGCCTGTAGATGACTTACTTGAATATTTGGAAGAGGAATTAGAGCGTCATGACATTCCCGTTAAGTGTAGAAAATCTCATTAGTCTCATAAGGTTATGTATCAAAGATAGTAAATTTTTGTTTCAATGGGGAATTTTTTGTACAAAAGTTTGGCATGTGGCCATGGGCAATCCCTTTATCTCCTGTCCTTAGCAATATATTTCATGGAATTTTTTGAGACAAAACTCTTACCAAGAATCTGTGCCCCAAAAAGTTATTTGGTTTACATACGTGGATGATATCTTCTGTATTTGGCCAGTTTCACGAAAACTCAGGAATTCCTTAATAATCTCAATAATTTAGTCCCTTGCTATAAAATTTACTGTAAAGGAAGAAAGAAAATTGTAATTTGAATTTTCTTGATGTAACTGTCCATAGAAATGATAGAAATTTTCACCTTTTCAGTCTTTCGAAAATCAACTAATATTGCCTCTTTTGTTCATTACTACTCCAATCACCATCAAAATGTTAAATTCTCTGTTTTTTCTGGGATGTTCCTAAGGGCTTTACGTGTCTGTAGCCCGCAGTTTATTGACGCTGAAATTAAAACTATTTATGATATTGCATTGAAACTTAAATAACCCCAAGGACTTTTGTAGATGTGGCATGGAAAAGAGCTAGAAAAACATTTTATTCAACTAATGACAAACTTGAATTTAGTAAGCATAACATTCTAAAACTTTCCTTATGATGAAAAGTTTTTAGATATTCCTAGAATTTTAAAGCTTTTTAACATAAATGTTGTTTTCAGTAATATTAATGTCAAGAGTTTTAGTAATCAAAATTCTCCTAAAGATCTTCCAGGCTGCATATATGAAATTCCTTGCAAAAAGTGTGATAAAATCTATTACGGACAGACTGGCAAATCTCTTTCACTGCGTCTTAAGCAACATCAATATTCTGTGAGAACTGGGCAAATATCGAATGCATTATTTGTACATATGAGAGATTTAGACCATCCTATTAACTGGAGTCAAGCAAGAGCCTTAGTCCCATGTAATGACACAGTTAAAAGGAATATCATTGAATCTTGTTTTATCAAGTCAATAATAATAGAAATGTTCTAAATTTAAGTCTTGGTTTATTTAAACTTGATGCTTTCATAATGAAAAAAGTTGTAGATAAATATAAGCAACAAAATTAATATATTCAGTTTTTACATGTTTTTGGACTGTAAAGATACTTTGTAATTTCGGTTAGGGTCAGAATCTGTTTAAGTTTGTGACCGTGTGATATCCGATAATCCTGATTATCCCTTTTAATTTTTACCCTTTTGATAATTAACCATCTGGTATTCCTGATCTTGTTTGTACCTGAGGCCTTCCTCTCCGATTGTACTTCAGTAGCTCCTTGACGATGTCTGAATAAAGACGAAAGCGTTTGGATTCCTGACTTTCATTTCCCGTGGTATGCGCTTTTTATTATATATATTATATCATATCTAGTATATATATATATAAATATATATATTATATATATATATATATATATAGATATTATATATATATATATATATTATATATATATATATATATATATATATATATATATAGTATATATTAATATATCAGTAATATATATGTATATATGTATATATATATATATATTTCTCACCTTTCTCACCAGACGCCAGGTAGGCCTCCAGGCCTGTCAGTCGTCCTGCTTCAGGAACAGTCTCCATTCTTGGCGATCATCATAGAGCCTCATCTCATCAACTTCCCGCAAACTAGAGCCTCTCCTCTCTACTCCTCTCTCTATGTGTTTGTAGCCATCTCATTTTTGGTCTTCCTACCGGTCTCCTTCCTTCCGGTGTCCATTCCAAAAACCTTATAGGATATCGCCCCTCCTCCATTCTTTTGGTGTGTCCAAAACCATCTAAGCTGTCCTCTCTCCACAAAATCTAGTATCCCCTCCACTCCCAGTTCTCTTCTAATGTCTTCATTTCGTAGCCTATCTAGTCTTGTTACACTTTTATGAGTCTTAGGGCTTTTATTTCAGCTGCTTGAAGTTGGCTTCTAGTTCTTGATGTTAATGTCCATGATTCATGGCCATAAGTCAATATTGGTCTTAAAATAGAGAGGTATATTATGGTTTTCACTTTGCGAGGTATATTTCTGTCTTTCATTAGTGGGTAGAGCAGATACAGATTGTTACTGAATTTCTGTATTCGGGTAGTTATTTCCAATTTTGAATCGTTTTGGTCACTAAACTCTACTCCTAAGTATTTGAAATTTCTACACTGTTTCAATGTCTGACCTTCTACTTCTACATCTACGTTACTTGGTGTTTGTGATAGGTGCATGATTTCTGTCTTATTCTTGTTGATCCGCATTCCATTAGCTGTTAAGATCGCGTTCCAGTTGTTGACGTTTTCTTGGAGAGATTCTGCGCTGAGGGCTATCATTGCATGGTCATCTGCATACATAAGGTTGATGGTCATATCTGCAGCTTCATCCTCACCTAGTTCCCTCATACATTTATCTAAGAACAATATAAAAAGAAGTGGCGAAAGGACGCTGCCCTGTCTTACTCCTGATTTTATTTCAAACCAGTCTTCATTCTCTTGATTTGTTTTTACTCTGGATCTGATGTTTTGATAGGTGTTATAAATTGCTCTTATAAGTTTCTCAGGGATTCCATAGTAAGGTCGTTTTAGGGCATCACCCATATTTTCATTCTTGGTACTCTATCAAAAGCCTTTTCCAAATCTATCAAAAGCAATATATCTATCCCTGTCCCATTCCCAGCTCTTCTCAAATATCATCTTGAGGGAGAAAATCATATCAGTTGTCCCTCTTCCTGGTCGAAAACCGTTTTGCCATTCACCCAGCTTTGGTTCAACATACCTCTCAATCTAATTTCAAGTATTCTTTCATATACTTTAAAAGCATGTGACATTAGGGATATTCCTCCTTCGTGGCATACATCTTTATATATATATATATATATTATATAATATATATATATATATATATATATATATATATATATAATATATATATATACATATATATATATATATATATATATATATATATATATATAGTCTATATATAGGTATATATCTATATACATATACATATAAATGTGTTATATATATATATTGTTATATATATATATATATATATATATATATATATATATATATATATGTGTATATATATATATATATATATATATATATATATATATATATATAAAGATGTATGCCACGAAGGAGGATCTGCAAGATCTTCGACGTTAAATGTCCTTTACTGAGCAGAGACTGACATAACATACGAGAAAACGACAATACAAGAAGATTCGTATAAACTGACAGATAGGGATTATAAAGAGATTAGTACCTAGAATCCGACACACCTGGAAGATAAGAAACCTTCCCAAACAAGCATAAACAATGGGTGCAATTAAAGGTTTAAGACAATCATCTCAGATACAATTTCAAGACAATTAAAGGATTATAGGTGACAGCTATTCAGAACTTGGTAAACAAAACCATATTTCACAATACATGTCAGACATATATTACAACAAAAATAATAACTCTAAGGCAACTGATTTTTATTTAAGTCAGTAACTATATCTTTGAGGTCATTCTTAAACATGTTACAGATACAAGGGTCTAAAGGAAAAAGGCCACGACTAACACTGAAATTACAATGAAAAGTAAGTTGTATTAAAGCGATTCTAAAAGATTTCGTGATAAGACATCTCTTGACCTTGCAATTACTGAACTATCAACCCAATTTATTCGGTGGTTGTTTTCACTTAAATGAATGAATATTGCATTAGATTTTTGCCCAGTTTTTACAGAATATTTATGCTGGCTTAGCCTTACTTCTAAGCCTTTGCTAGACTGTCCGAGATAAAATGATGGGACAATCCATACATGGAATATATTATGTTGTTGCTTTCTCTGGGGCCATTTTTTATTAACATTCCTTTTAGTGTTATTATAAGAAAAAACAAGGTTGACATTAAAAGCCTTTAACAATGATTTAATGGTTTCAAATCCGTTAAAATAAGGCAAACTGAGAATGTTCTTAGAATTTTCTTTCTGCGTGTTACTTACAGTATAAAACTTTTTGTGGGCTTTATTATAACAAATGTCTAATATATGTGAAGGATAGCATAAATCTCTCCCTATTTTTTCTTATGTATTCAATTTCTTGATCCAAATATTGTGGACTGACAATGCGCAATGCTCGTAAAAACATAGAGGAAAAAATTTATATTTTTATGTTAAGATGGTGGCCTGAGAAGAAAGGAACATAAGTTAAGTTGTTAGTCGGTTTCCTATAAATACTGA
>NC_087205.1:79986328-79988828 GCF_015104395.2 Macrobrachium nipponense
ATCCCCTGTAATACAAATATATACTATGTGTCTCCCTAAAAATGGTAGAAAAAATACGAAGATATGAATGAAGTCAGCAGTGTTCCGCGATGCTGCTATAATGTGTTTCGTAAATGAGGTTCACCTGAATAAGGAGGTGACTCGGTGAATGTCTTGCGTTCGAATCGGTGCACTTGAATTACAAGATAATGATAATTTATGTCTGATATTGTCAGCCATATTCCCCATTCTAAACATCAACACATAGAGCTTCTCAGAGTTATGCAGACTGGTATTTACCATTGATTTTAGGAAAATTTACTACATTTTAATAGTCATAAAATCGATTAAATTACAATCATTTACACATTCGGTGAGATGACAAGCAATGACTCACTCTACTAAATCAGTATAAGCCTATGTTTAACTTAAAGTTACAGTAAGACAGGTTATACGAGTCATATTGGATATGATTTGTTGAGAGGTTCCTTAAGGACATTGTCTGCTTTGAAAATTATCGGATCATAAAAAATTACTAGTAGATGTATAATGTCCTATGTCTTTTTGTCTGTTTATGCAGCCTATGACGCTTGGATTATAGCCCTATCTCATATTCAGCTATTTATTTGTGGCTGTTCTTGCTTTTGTTGCTGCTGTTATGATGCTTGTGGTGTCTTCAAAAATTTTTCATAAGGTAACCTAACATTACAGAATAAACAGACTTATTTATAAAATACTGGTTTAAAGAACGATCTGCCTACTATTGTTGATTGGAATTTAGTCAGTTGTTTACATTAAAAGAAATCAAGATCTTTACACTAGAATAGCCTCCATACTGACTCTTATGTATCCTTTTGTCCAACATGATAATGTACAAGAATGTCCCTATACGCAAATAAATCATGTGCTACTCGCAGACTGGTTTGGATCATCTCATACATAACTTTTTCAGTAATAATTTGTTTTTTCTTATTTCTTTAAGTTTCTCAAGATCCCTTCCTACCATAGCCGTCAATTTCATAGAAATGCTACAGCAGCCTTATATTCACTCATCACACTAATATAATTTGCTATTCCTTTTGTAAATATACTGTCAATATAATCCATTAGGAGTAGTTTGATAGTTGCATGTAAGGCTGAGACTGCCCTATGATTGGTCCATGTGCCATCGGCATCGGCTACATGTCCATAAATTTTAATTTTATTCTCTGTGGTATAAGTGGCTTCATATTGACTATGGCCATTGACGCAAGTAAACATGTATGTGTATATGCACATGCTTATACGTGTACATTTCATATGGGGTTGGAGTTACTATATTAACTAAGAGTCTCTCATTGGATGAGCGGGTTTTGTACTCGCCTATTAATCTGGTAGCCTGAGTTCGCTCTCCGCTGCTGCCAACGGTGAACCAGAGGAACTTATTTCTGATGATTCGAAATTCATTTCTCGATAAAATGGGGTTCAGATCCCACAATAAGTTGTAAGTCCTGTTGCTAAGTAACCTAGTCCTACGAGCCAGCTTGGTGGGCTGGATAAACTAAGAACTAACTAACTTAAAGTTAAAAGCTACTCCATTTCCAGCATGTATGGGTTTAAAACTATTTGCAATGAGAAACTGATGTGTAGGCCCATTCCCTACCATTTCCTCAAAATATAAGACTTTGATGTGTAGGCCTATACCCTGTATTGCCTGATAATATAAAAATTTTATATGTAGACCTAATCTCACAATGATTTTACATGCAGAATTGTATTGAATCAATTCCTTGACATCAGAACTGGCTGTATAAGTCTATGCTTCATTTTAGTTAATATGGTCAAATTGGAATTGCTTTTCTTAGCCAACACGAATTAAGAAAAAATGTGCGCGTAATTTTGGCTATGCATGACAGAATGATCCAAGATCTTCGTAATGATATATAACTTAATATATATTTTACCGGAGACATCAAGTGCATACTTTACATTTCAGGGAACTCAAATCTGTGGTGTCATCGTTATGCACGGAACTGACCGAATGAAGTCAAATCCTTACTAGCAACCATTTGGTCTGTTAACTAGTCTGATGTCCTTCCCCTTTCGAGAGCTAGCCAAACACTGGCGTGCAGTGGGCGGGGCTTAGCAGTAAATAGCCATGGATTTTGTATAATTCTGTACTATAAGCCGCGGCACATGAAACTTATACCATGGTACGGTGATGGCCTGGCCTATATTGTTGCCAGACGCAGGATTATGGCTAAATTTAACCTTAAATAAAATAAAAACTACTGATGCTACTTCGCTACAATTTGGTAGGTTTGATGATTGGAGGGTGGATGACTAACATACCATTTTGCAGCACTCTTACCTTCGTAGTTTTTAAGATCGGAGGGCGAACAGAGTAAGTACGGGTCAAAAAAAAAAAAAAAAAAAAAAAAAAAAAAAAAAAAAAAAAAAAAAAAAAAAAAATGCGACAGAAAGAAGTGCGGACGCACGGACAAAGAAGCACAATAGTTTTCTTTTTAGGCAACTAAAATCT
>NC_087205.1:79996328-79998828 GCF_015104395.2 Macrobrachium nipponense
CCTTCATGGTCATAGGCCTCTACCCCAAAATAATTTTTAGCTTTTCCTTTAGCTCCATTCATATTTCCTTCCTTTAGTCTTCTCCTAGTCCCACCTGTAGAGAATTGTGTTTCATTTCTTTTATCTTGCTGTCCAACCACTCCAACTCAGCTCCTTATTTTTCTCCGTCTAAAGCATTCAATGGACGAAAGTACCGCAGACTTTGGCTCTAATGCTTAAAAATCATAAAATCAGTTTAGACAATCAATAACCGATAGATAATAATGTACTGTGTATAAAGAAAAACAATATAATTATATATATATATATATATATATATATATATATATATATATATATATATATATATATATATGTGTGTGTGTGTGTTTGTGTGTGTGTGTGTGTATATACACACACACACACACACACATATATATATATATATATATATATATATATATATATATATATATATATATATATATATATATATATATATATATATATAATGAAGAGGACAGCGAGAAGTCTGACGATCATTTCTTCTTTTTATTGGCGCCTACGTTTCGGGAATCCTTTCCTATCTTCAGGGCTATAAATAGAATTAACTTTTACAATATTAAAAGGTATGCTAAAATAACCTAATAATTATAAGAAATATAGTTTGTCAATAAGCTAAAAGAAAAATAAAAACTAAACAGTGACTTTAAGCTAAATGTAAGTTAAAACACTGAATAACTTAGTAAAATAACACATCCAAAAGCAAAACGAAAAACAAAAATTGAAATAATAAACAGACACCATTCTGCCATACTTACTGTTAAGAGGTTTGGTTGTTAACTGATGGAAAATAGCATAGTCAAAACGCGATGTTGGAGGAATCAAAAACAAGGGGGAGAGAGAGACAGAGAGAGAATATGAGTAATAGGCAGTTAAGCAATATGTACGGTGTGGAGGTAGTTTGGTTGTTTAAGGTAGGAGACAGTTTCTTGATATAAAGAGATTCTAAAAGGAGCGAAAGATAATCAGCAGTTTGACAGAGTATTTTGAAATTATTGTACATAACGTCAGTTTTGCATGAATTTGCATGGTTCCTTATGGCCGAAAATTCTTATGGTTTTAAAATGCAGCCAGTGCGATGACTGAAACCTCTATGGGAATCGATGCGGACTTTCAGTAAGCGTCGGGTAGATCCGACGTAATTTCCAAAATTACATTTTGGACAAGTATACTCATACACAACGGAAGAACGCATCAACTCCGGAAGGGTGTCTTTGAATTTAAAAAGTCTGCCTATTGTTAAAGGGTTGTTGAACACAAATTTGAAATGGACATAGATACAAAGTGCTTAGCGCTGTTGTCAGTTCACGTCTAAAGGCAGCATTTTTTACAAATGGCAATGAAAAATACATTAATTTCTTCGGAACTTGAGGACACATTAAACTGGGCTGATATATATTGTTTAAAACCTTTTTTACAATTTTGTCAAAGAGGTCAAAAGGATAACAGTTATTCTTAAAAAATACTTTAAGAAAGGCTATTTCATTATGAAAACTATTCCAATCTGAACACAGGGATTAGGCTCTGAATGAAAGTGTCTTTGCCGAATTCAGCTTAAATGTCATAGAACAGTTACTATAAAAGTTAAGACCCAAACCAGTGTACGTCTTTTTCCTAAAAATACCTGTGAGAAATCTCACATTAAAACGTGAAATATTTATGTCCAAGAAAGGTAGATGATTATTTGATTCCCCTTCCATTGTAAACCTAATATTTTGATGAAAAGTGTTGACAAACTTTTAAAACATATCAGCATGGGATTTTTCTTTAAACAATAAAAACGTGTCATCTACGAATCTTCTATAAAAAATAGGCCGAAACAACTCTGGACATTGTCTAAGAAACAGTTCTTCTAGGTGGCACATAAATATATTGGCGAATGTAGGACCCAGTGGTGACCCCATTGCCATACCATCAACCTGTTTATACAACTTTTTGTTAAAGACAAAGTGGGTATCAATCACTGCAAGCTCTAGTAGGCTTCTATAACTATTTAAATCAAAACCATTGAATACAGTAGTTTCTGTAGGGAAAAGCTTTTTAAGTATAATTTCTATTGTTTCCTTAAGGGGCACGTTTGTAAACAACGACTCACCCTCTTCGATGTTCTAAAATGAATAAAAAATTTACTTTCATAGGAAGAATCCTTTGACTACAGAATGATTCTTACAAATACCAACATCTGAACAAGAACTTAATGATAAGACTTTTTTTCGTTTTATAGCTAGTGTAGATGACCGTATCTGAGCGGTTGTAGGATATGATGAGTTTACACATGAAAGAGGAACTCTATAGTTCAAAATAAACGAAGGTACTTTTCAAAAAGTTTACTTTGGATATCTTGTGCAGAATAGGGTTTAAGTAAATAGACCTGGTCTTACATTACTTGTGCAGAATAGGGTTTAAGTAAATAGACCTGGACTTACATTAATATGACTTTCATTTGTTAACTTCATTC
>NC_087205.1:80003828-80023828 GCF_015104395.2 Macrobrachium nipponense
GTATGTATGCACACACATACACACTTAAATACACCCATTTTTATATACAGTATATAGCTTATTATCGTAATGGTCAGTCTGGCGCTGTGTAAAACGAACTAGTTTGTAGCCTCCCCTATATGTCTCAGGTATTAGCCTTTAATAACACGTTTGTAGATTCTCTAAGGATTTAGGATGCATAGTTAACCCCATTAGGCTTTAATGAATTCAATTTTACTGCTACATTCTGGTAACTCGAAGGTTTTTAGGCACTGTACGCAGAATGTTTTAAAACTCAAGAGTTTATGTATATCATGTACATGATTACTATAATTTGCTTGTTATTTTTTTAGCGCAGAAAATCTACAATGTTCAATAAATTCTAAAACAGCACATAAGAATAACATAATAATGAATTACAACTTGAACTGATATCACGTAATTTTACATTTTTATTCCTGACAGTACAGTTATTTTATGAACATATGAAATTTATTTAGAATTAATGAAATAAAAATAGTTAAATATGCTTTTTCCCGAAGTCTGTCGAAGCTCAGGTAGTTGTGTGAAATGGAAGAAAGGTATCAAGAGACATGGAATAGTGCTTTCTCGTCCTAAAGAAAACATTTCTAAAGTTGGGTGTTTCCTGGATTTGGGTCCATCGTTTTCTTTCACTTTATCCCTTCCATGTTGATGGAAACGACTTATCTCTCTTTCCTCCATGTGAGTTCACGAGTTTGTCTTCCTTTTTATTGCTATTTACCAATGTTCTTTCTTTTCATTTAACTTCATATTTCTTTTTAAAGGTAAATCCGTTTGCCATTTGATTTTGTTTATTATACGTGAGGGGATTTCACATAATGGTTTTTTATGTCTTTACAAATTATACGAAATATGACTGTGGCAGTGACCGGTATACTGATTTAGGGACACCGTTATAAAATAAAACGATTAAATTTGAATAAAACTACGTATTGATATATATGTTAATTAACTCATTGTTTTACAATACATTTAAAACTTCTGTGAAATTCAAGTAATCGATCACCAAGAGTAATGTGACAGCAAGCAGCATACTAACCTTTAAAAACCATCTCTTTCAATGAACCTTTAAATTGTGCTCTCCGTGAAAAATCTATTGACAAGAAGCATGAAACGAAGATTTTCCTCCCAGACATATTGTATCGTGGTAAACCACCCTCTCTCTCTCTCTCTCTCTCTCTCTCTCTCTCTCTCTCTCTCTCTCTCTCTCTCTCTTTGGATATGTCTGATAATTTTTTTATTTAGATTAATGAGAATCTACAATATGGAAAAATATGCCACAGCATAGAAATAGCTAAGCGTTATATTTTAAGATTTGAAAATAGAAAACGAACGATGTTTGATTCACATGCAATCATCATAACTCCTCTGAAAGAAATATCTTTGAGGATTTGGTCTCTATAAATTACACAGTTTGAGATTATATTAAGTATTACTGAGTTATTCGTTCATCTATTTGAGATATATGTCGCTTCAGATAATGAAACGATCAGTGCAATACCTTGGAATAACGTTATTATTACGATATATATCTCGTTATCTCCGCATCAGGATTGAATCTTCAAATTTAGGACTCATTCTCTTGACGAATGCGTCAACCAGGTGGTAAAACGAGGCTCTGGAGGAAGGGTCTCTTTCACGACCTTCCTTTCAGGAGGATTTCGGAAGGAACGAAATCGTTCGACATGAATTGTAGTCTTTTTTCTCAATGCATTTCAAATCTTCTTTACCCTCGGGAAATCTCCAAGGAAGCTTCCGTCGTGTTTTTCTCTCTCATTTTTCGAAATCTTGAAATTTATGATTTGGTTGTAGAACAAAAAGTTGAAATTTACATAATATCCCGCATCTGTTTAAGCATCGCTACCCAGAAGTTTACTATAGAACGAGTACTTTAAAATGCAGCAATGTAATTTATTTATAGTAGTTTGTCCTTTTTAAAGTAGAATTCAAAATTTTCTGTAAGCTGGTTTTACTTATCTATTTATTTATTTATTTATTTATTTTTTATTTATTTATTTATTTATTTATTTATTTATTTATTTATTTATTTATTTATTTATTTATTTATTTATTTATTTATTTATTGCTAGAGAAAGTATTACAATGAAGATATTCTTTTCCCATTTACTCTCTGTTTCTCCTAATACTTTACCATTTTAGTTCTTACGTCCCACATACTCCTTTGAAAAAAATCTTGTCCCAGTAAGTTAAACGCATTAGAACCCTACTTGCTTATTTTACTTCTAAAGAGCAGAGTTGGCTCAATAATCTTTTTCTTACATATCCACCTTGGTTTCAGTAGACCCTTTCTCTTGCTCTGTCTCTGCTACCTTCCTTCCTTTGCCCCATTCCTTTGACTGACCTCTTCTCTCATTCTCGAGTCGTTCGTTATACGCAAAAACCACGTTACTGATTTTCATTCACTGTAACAATGTTATTTATGCTCACTTTTACTTTCAGTTATCTTCTTTTACAAATGCTGTCAGCCTCCACCAATTTCTTGGGCTCTCTTATTAGCATTGTCGGCCATTGCATATCTAGGTCTGCATGTCACACACCAATAGGAGTGAAAAATGTAAATAATCTATGAAATTTATCTTACAGATCAATGGGAACATACAATGAAATTTCGTATCAAAATCATAAAATGAAACATGATATAAACCGAGCATTAATGGTATAAGATAAACTTTAAGAAAAAATCATCTCAGCAAATTAAACGTAAAATCATAGAAGCATGCAGCTTGTTTCTGATTTTCGCTTAATCGGGGAGTAAGCCAACAAACTACTTTGTTGTTTTTCCCTAAAAAGTTGTTGTTGCCTGAAATTTTTGCAAAAGGTGTTTCGCGCTGAGTTAAAAATACAGGAATTTTAGAATAGGGTATTTATAATTTATTTTTTAGAATGAAAATGTAAAAAAGCAAATAATGTGCACGTTAAACAGTACAGAAAAATTATTTCTAATAAAATTAAGCATATCATTTTCGTTCTCGTTGGTGAAACAATGGGATAATTTTTCCTAGATTTTAGCATGTTTTAATCTATTTGACGTGCTGAATTTAGAGGTTATATTTTTGTTCAATTATTTTGTTTCCACTAATAACTGAGAATATATGAACGCGATTAATTTGTGTCCTTTTTATATAATTCTTATTGTTAGTATGAGTGGTGCTAATTATGAGTATTAATTACGAAGACCGATTCATGTTTACAACTTATGCATCAAAGGGAAAATCTTGTACACGTCCCGAGTAAGATGAAGGTCGAATCCCGCCTTGTTTTCACTACTCCTAGTCATTTGTTTTTCACCCACAAATGTTTTTACTCCCTATCCGATGTCTTAGGACTCAAAAAGTTATCAAAAGGATCAGTTGCAAGCTGAAATAATGCAATGTCTGTATGTCTGTGTGTGTGAATGTGAATGCGTCAGTGATGAGCCAGTTATTTAGATTTACAAATGTTGACTAAGTTTATTCTTAAACAGCTCATCCTTAATAACATGTTGAGTGTTGCAATTACTTACACTCTCTCCTCTCTCTCTCTCTCTCTCTCTCTCTCTCTCTCTTCTCTCTCTCTACTCTCATCTATATATATATATATATATATATATATATATATATATATACATATATTAATATATATATATATTATATATATATATATATACATATATATATATATATATATAATATATATATATATATATATGTAATAATATATAATATATATAATATATATATATATATATATATATATATAGTATATAAAGGTATAAGCCACAAAGGAAAACTAAACTATGGATTTTCTGCAAGATCTTTCGACTCAACGTCCTTTACTCAGCAGATAAACTGCTGAGTAAAGGACGTTGAGTCGAAAGATCTTGCAGAAACTCCGTTGTTTATTTCTCCTTCGTGGCTTATACCTTTATTTATGGATTTATCACGTTCCAAACTTTCGTGATTCAGATATATATATATATATATATATATATATATATATATATATATATATATATATATAAATATATATATATATATATATATATATATATATATATATATTATATATATATATATATATACAAACATATATATATATATATATATAGTATATATAATATATATATATATATATATATATATATATATATATATATATATATATATGTGTGTGTGTGTGTGTGTGTGTGTGTGTGTACAGTAATCTTTCGATTATCCGGATTAATAGAGCCAAAGCCCTGTTGAATTAGGGCGAAATCTGCATAGGAAACAAGTAAAAGAAACTATGCAAAAAACAATTACCTAATTTATTTTCCAAGATTTATGACAAAATTTAGTCAACAAAAACACCTTTAAAAAATCAAGCTCTTTTTTTCCCTCTCATTCACAACAGTAGGTTACACTATTTGTTGATAATTATTGTTTTTTTTTCTCTTACAGTTTGTTTCAACTGAACTTTTCTTTGAATACACACGTTTTCTTTCCTGCATCTTGAAGAACCGATTCAGATTTCTAATATTCGCCTCTGAAGCACTTGTTTACACTGGAACAATCAATTCTCAACTTTATCGTGCAATCCTTACTCGACCTGAAAATTTGCCACTGAGTGGAAAATTTCTTATAACAACAACGATTGATATTTTACTGACCAGGAAAGAAAGATGACACTATATTGAATATTACCTATACTTGCAACTAGGCGTGTATTTTTACTATTCTTGTATTTTATTACAGTACAAGAACTTTTTTTAATATCAACCCTATAGATTGGCATCCCTTTACTTAGGTAGCCGGAATTTTACTACATTTCCCTCCTTTTTTAACTTTCTCCAACATCACATTTATCTTCAGCAC
Organism: Macrobrachium nipponense; assembly: GCF_015104395.2. Classification (NCBI taxonomy): domain Eukaryota; kingdom Metazoa; phylum Arthropoda; class Malacostraca; order Decapoda; family Palaemonidae; genus Macrobrachium; species Macrobrachium nipponense. The sequence continues at coordinate 80,008,703 of NC_087205.1, forward strand.
TCCTCCACAATCAACAGATAGATACATAAATAGATATTTAGAAAGACTTATAGATAGATAGATAGATAGATAGATAGATAGATATATGTAATAAAATGATTATATCTCCTCATGTTGGAAAATGACACCATTCCAGTGATTGCTGCAGAAGCCTCATGGTCTTTACATTTTGAATAGACCCAGTAAATGGAGGAACAGGAGTCATGAGAATGTAAGTGGATGATGTAAGAAGTGCAGCAGCAGGATATAACGTGTACGTTATAAAAAAAGCTATTCCAACAACAAAATAAAAAATGTGAAGTTAACGCATTACAAGAAACGCTATAACATGAAGTGAATGCAGTAGTGTCCTCCCTCACGGGAAGACATTTGAACTATCTCAGGCCTGGAGATATTATGTTCATGAATTCAGCCCTGAGGTCTTTGACGAACTTTTATTAGAATGAAGGGAGCGACGGTTTTCGTTAATAAAGAAATAAAAGGTGAGTCTTCACCAGGAGTTCCTGTGATTGAAAATGCAAACGTTCCCTAACTTTAATTATTAATAAAAGAATTATGTTACATTTCAGATGATGAAAATGAACAAACGTTCTGGCCACAGAGGGGAAAGACGTCACTGTGTTCCTTCCTATTCGACCATATTCCAAGCCATATGCATAGCATTGAAATGTTATGCATCTGCAAGTTATAGCTTTCAGTATATGCCGATAACGGAATAACCGCAAAATCGTTTAAATAATTTAACGTGGTAACGCTACCAAATATTAATGTAGCTGGTGTATAAATGCATACAAAACACTAAAGTATATACAAAATGATAATATGCATTAGCATATTGTTATAAGTGACTAGAGTTAACTGCGTATCAATAAGCTCAAGTGCAGTTTCATGTAGGATATACGGCTATTCAATAATAATAATAATAATAATAATAATAATAATAATAATAATAATAATAATAATAATAATAATAATAATAATTTTTCATTCCTCTAAAGGTCGTTTGCAGGGTTCCTCCAGCCACTAACTTGAAAATAGAGGTAAAGTACAAGACAAAAAATGGGTGAACCCCTTTTTGTCTTGTACTTTGTCTCTATTTTCAGTTCCTTTTTTCCATCTTGATGTCAGTATCTCTACATATTACTTCTTGGGGCAACTGTGATGTTTTCTCCCAGTAACACCTTTTAATGCTTTTACTCCGTCATTACTTTTCAGATTTCTTTATCTTACTGTCCAACCACTCCAACTCCCTCTTTCCACTATCCTGAGAGTTAAATGGCCGAAAGTGCCCCAGTGCTTGACTTGTAAAAATTTTCATAAATCAGATCACAAATCAATGCAAACTTGACTTAACGATGGAGGTTTACACGTGAGAAGAGACATAATCCCGCTAGAAACGAATCTAAATGAGGTTTTAGATGATTCCATTATCTCTTCATCGTATACTCCATTTTCTTCAGAAAGAATTATTAGTTCCTTGGGAAAGCGTTCATCATTTATCTTGAAACCATACCGGGGGAAATGAGTCAATCCGATATCCATACGTTGGCGGGAACTTACTGGATTTCCCTCTTCAAGCAGGTAAAGGGATTACTCTTCAATTTCTTCTCTACATCTTAATCTCTGTTTAAAAAATATCAGTATATTCTACAATGTTTATGAATTTGCTGTTTACTTCAAGCCAAATATCGAATATTCTATATATGACCATCTTTTGGAAAGGATTAGTGTGGCTTATTCGCAGGATTCAAAAGCCACATTCGTTGTTAATGGAAATTGTAATGGAAAGCACAGTGCGTGGTTAAATTCAAATTCCACAGATCAACGTGGACGGCCTGCTCTTCGTTCTTTGTATCCTACGATTTTGTCCAGCTAATAGAAGAAACCATGATAAATTAAACTTTATATTTACAGATGTTCCAGCCATTGTGAAGTCCAAGGTTTGTGAATATAGGCCCTTCTGATCATTGCTCCAATGAGATGGACATATCTGTCAATCAGTGTAGTCCTATTCCACTATTGGAAAAATGGTCTGGTTGAAGCTTGTCAGACACTCAATATTTCAGATGCTATATTAGATCCTGATCCCAAGAAGAAGTTAAATTAAATGCTAGATATGTCCTACAAAGGTCACGAAATTTATGGCAAATGGCCAGCCATGGTTTGATGATACATATAGAGAAGCATACCGTGGCAAGCAAGCCAAATCCAACAAATGAGGACAAAATCATTCAAATGAGAATTACACAATGTTTGTCGAGTCTTGATGAACTGTGAATAGAGATTACCGTACAGCCGAGAGAAATTACAATAATTTCTAAAAGGGAAACTTGAAGGAATTACCAGTCTCGTCTGTGGTAGACCAAAATGACACCGTGTATCTTTGGGTCAGGCTCCGTTCCACCACTACTAGCAGATGATGGTAGTTTGGTTACGGCCCTGGGGAAAGGACTGAAGTGCGTCATCGAGCTTTTTAAGCTAAGAAATCAGCTGAGGATATTCCTCTTCCTGATACTGGTCATCCTGAACCTATTCTTACAGAATTTGCATTTCACTCTATCACTCTAGGGATGTCAAAAATATTCTGGATAATCTTGATAACTGGGGTGGAGAAGATCCAGATGGTTTCTTTGATTTATTTAAATAAAGAAAATGTTTCTAGTGTGTTTGCTCCCAAGATTAGAATATTCCATAGATTTTTATGTCCCCATAGTATCTTTGATGATGATTGCAAGCTTAGTAATGAAGTACCTGTTCTAAAGAGTGAATGCAGACTGCAGTAACTACAGGCCAATCTTTATTTTCCCTGCGCTCCCCAAAGTGGCTGAAACACTATTTTTAACCCACTGTATAAGTATGAGGAATCTATAGGATTCTTAGCTGATAGTCAATATGCGTAATGAATGCAGTTAGGTGCCTGCGATGCTCTTTTAGACTTGACACACCATTTGCAAGGGAACCTTGATAAGGGTTTTGAGTGTAGAGTAATTTGAATAGTAAATCATAAGGAGTGGGTGGATGTGTTTCAGGAATACTTCAAAATTTCATTACAGGTAGGCAGTAGCGAGTTGCCTAGGTGACGGTATCTTTAGTGACCCTATTGTGTCTGGAGTTCCACAGGCAGCGTCTTTGGTCCACTATGATATGGTTGTTGGCCTGGAAAACAAGATGGTTCAATTTGCCGATGATGCAACACTTGTGATGTAGTAAAGTCTTTACTTATGAGAAATGAAGCTGTACTTAGCCATAAGTGGGACTGGACCGGATTTTGGGAATGGTGTAGTCGGTGGGGTATGAGGCTAAACTTCAGTAAAACGTAAAGACTATTGATTAACAGATCTCATACAGATTTCTCACCATATCCTCCACTTTCAGTGGATGGAACTTTGCTGAATGAGTTGGAACTTTAACTATCCTAGGTGTTACTTTTAGTCACATCTAACGTTTGAGAAACATATGATGAAAGTTTCAGCAAATGCCGCATTGTTAGTAAGGCCCCATAAAATTATAACAGTGATAAGATCAGTGCAACATATTTTAGGCCATTTGTACTCTCTTTACGAGACTATTGTTCTCCGGTGTGGATGTCTGCTTCTGCCAGAGATTTAGGTACATCATTTAGATAGAGTCGCTCGCGGTGGAAGATTATTATTTCTTAATAATAGTAGCAATTATAGCTTGGACTATCGACGGTTGGTCTCTTGTTTGATCAATCTTTTGTTAGTTATGTTCAACAGCGATCTTTCTCATTCACAATTGATCCCTGATCACTATTATCTGCCGAAAGAAACCAGACCAGCAGAACAACAGCTCAAATATGAAATAAATGTGCCTCGCTGCCAAACTTTTCAGCTCCATGGTTCCATTATTCCTCACATCGTTGAACTGTGGAACAGCCTTCCAGAGTATGTAGTGAATTTGGAACTTCAGAATTTAACCAAAGATGCAATGCATTACTGCACTAATACTATTCTCTTGCATTTTAATACTTTTTTATCTATTTATTGTTTTGTTATTATTATTTTAAATAAGTGAGATCTCTTTTTTTTCTGTGCTGCCATTTACTTCCTCTTACTTCTTCCTTTGAACACCATTTTCTTTGAAAGATTCAATTTTAAGTCAATGGCCCCTTTGGGCTTGTTCCATATGAATATGTTTCATCTACTGAATAATAATAATAATAATAATAATAATAATAATAATAATAATAATAATAATAATAATAATAATAACTTGGCATATGCAGGAGCAAGATTAGTAGCAGAACTGATGGGGATTCGAACACCAACACCACCGGCACAACCAACCCAACAGAAACCAAAACAGCAACCTCCTTGGAAAAGGCGCCTGGAAAAGCAAATCATGGTGATGAGATCTGACTTGAGTAAATTGAAAGAGATGGCAGAAAAAAGGCTAAGAAGCAAGAAAACAAGGGAGGAACTCAACGAGAAATACAAAGTACAAGAGAGGGGACTAAACAACACAATAGAAGATGTAAAACAGAGGCTTAAGGCCAAAGCACATAAGATCCAACGGTACATGAACAGGAATAAGGGATACCAACAGAACAAACTATTCGGAACCAACCAGAAAAGACTATACAGCCAACTAAGAGGGGAAGACAACCACCCAGAAATTCCTGAAGCCAAAGCAAGTAAGAGACTCTGGGAAAACATATGGAGCAATCCGGTATCACACAACAAACATGCAACATGGCTCCAGGAAGTCAGGAAGAAGAAACAGAGAAATAAAACAAAGATTCACAGAGATCACGGGACAGACACAGTTAGACACAACTAAAAGAAAATGCCAAACTGGAAAGCCCCAGGTCCCGATGAAAGTCCATGGATACTGGCTCAAAAACTTCAAGGCCTACACCCACGAATAGCAGAACAACTCCACCCGCATTGTATCTCAAATCACCATGCACCCACCCAAATGGATGACCACAGGAGGAACATCCTTAGTACAAAAAGACAAGAGTAAGGGAAATATAGCCAGTAACTACAGGCCTATCACCTGCCTACCAATAATGTGGAAGTTACTAACAAGTATACAATTACCTAGAGGAGACAAACACCATCCCCCACCAACAGAAAGGCTGCAGAAGGAAGTGTAGGGGCATAAAAGACCAGCTCCTGATAGACAAAATGGTAATGAAGAACAGTAGGAGAAGGAAAACCAACCTAAGCATGGCATGGACAGACTATAAGAAGGCCTTCGACATGATACCACACACATGGCTAATAGAATGCCTGAAAATATATGGGGCAGAGGAAAACACCATCAGCTTTCTCAAAAAATACAATGCGCAACTGGAATACAATACTTACAAGCTCTGGAATAAGACTAGCAGAGGTTAATATCAGGAGAGGGATCTTCCAGGGCGACTCACTGTCCCCACTACTCTTCGTAGTAGCCATGATTCCCATGACAAAAGTACTACAGAAGATGGATGCCGGGTACCAACTCAAGAAGAGAGGCAACAGAATCAACCATCTGATGTTCATGGACGACATCAAGCTGTATGGTAAGAGCATCAAGGAAATAGATACCCTAATCCAGACTGTAAGGATTGTATCTGGGGACATCACGATGGAGTTTGGAATAGAAAAATGCGCCTTAGTCAAAAAGGCAAAGTAACGAGAACTGAAGGGATAAAGCTACCAGATGGGAGCAACATCAAACACATAGATGAGACAGGATACAAATACTTGGGAATAATGGAAGGAGGAGATATAAAACACCAAGAGATGAAGGACGCGATCAGGAAAGAATATAAGCAGAGACTCAAGGCGATACTCAAGTCAAAACTCAACGCCGGAAATATGATAAAAGCCATAAACACATGGGCAGTGCCAGTAATCAGATACAGCGCAGAATAGTGGAATGGACGAAGGCAGAACTCCGCACCATAGATCAGAAAACCAGGAAACATATGACAATACACAAAGCACTACACCCAAGAGCAAATACGGACAGACTATACATAACACGAAAGGAAGGAGGGAGAGGACTACTAAGTATAGAGGACTGCGTCAACATCGAAAACAGAGCATTGGGGCAATATCTGAAAACCAGTGAAGACGAGTGGCTAAAGAGTGCATGGGAAGAAGGACTAATAAAAGTAGACGAAGACCCAGGAATATACAGAGACAGGAGAATGACAGACAGAACAGAGGACTGGCACAACAAACCAATGCACTGACAATACATGAGACAGATTAAAGAACTAGCCAGCGATGACACATAGCAATGGCTACAGAGGGGAGAGCTAAAGAAGGACACTGAAGGAATGATAACAGCGGCACAAGATCAGGCCCTAAGAACCAGATATATTCAAAGAACGATAGACGGAAATAACATCTCTCCCATATGTAGGAAGTGCAATACGAAAAATGAAACCATAAACCACATAGCAAGCGAATGCCCGGCACTTGCACAGAACCAGTACAAAAAGAGGCATGATTCAGTAGCAAAAGCCCTCCACTGGAGCCTGTGCAAGAAACATCAGCTACCTTGCGGTAATAAGTGGTACGAGCACCAACCAGAGGGAGTGATAGAAAACGATCAGGCAAAGATCCTCTGGGACTATGGTATCAGAACGGATAGGGTGATGCGTGCAAATAGACCAGACGTGACGTTGATTGACAAAGTCAAGAAGAAAGTATCACTCATTGATGTCGCAATACCATGGGACACCAGAGTTAAAGAGAAAGAGAGGGAAAAAATGGATAAGTATCAAGATCTGAAAATAGAAATAAGAAGAATATGGGATATGCCAGTGGAAATCGTACCCATAATCATAGGAGCACTAGGCACGATCCCAAGATCCCTGAAAAGGAATCTAGAAAAACTAGACGCTGAAGTAGCTCCAGGACTCATGCAGAAGAGTGTGATCCTAGAAACGGCGCACATAGTAAGAAAAGTGATGGACTCCTAAGGAGGCAGGATGCAACCCGGAACCCCACACTATAAATACCACCCAGTCGAATTGGAGGACTGTGATAGAGCAAAAAAAAAATAATAATAACAATAATAATAATAATAATGAAGGGAACAGGAAAAATAATGAAAAGAATTGCCTATCGCTACATAAAAATCTGCAGAATTTGCAACATATATAGATACAAAATAATGGCTCTCTCAGACAACAGTTTGAAGTTACTGACAGAAAAATTAAACTTAATATCGAAAAAGGAAAGAACTTACACTAGGCAGTTCCTCCTCCTTTATCAAACCTGCTCAGACAAACATTTTCAGCATGAGCTCTTGATAAGAATGTAGTTGGACTCTCATGGGAGTGTTCCTATTCGTCAAGGAACTTTGCAAAGATATCTTTGGCCTTAGGACTGAAGTAAGATAATAAGATGCAGAGATGAAAACCATGTTTTATTTTAACATTTTTGTGCAATTTACCAAAGTGAATTTGTTTTTTTAATCGGTTATTCTCTATTCACTCTTTAAACAAAGGTTGATTGTTTTAAGAAATTTAGGCTGTCAAGTCGGTGAATTTAGAGCTTAAAATAGTGAAAAGGAGTTAGAGTGGTAGAACATCAAAATTAATTTACCCAGAATATAAATGAAATTTAGTACAAAGATCTAAAGGCGGAACTGGGAGAAAACCACACAGGTGCACTAAGATGTAACAGTTAGAAAGGTTTTCAGTAAGATTGAAGAAAGGAAGCAGAAATAGAGGTAAAGTAAAAGGCTAAAAATTGGATACAGTTGGGCCGAAGAAAAGTTGAAAACACCATTAGTATTGTTTACAGAGCACTGCATGGTATGCACTGACAGCACGGGTATGTAAAAGTTAAGGAAGAAAGTACCACTCCTTTTTATTTTCACTAAATATACCTCATAGGAAGAATAGCGGTGCTTGTGTCCTCGAATTCCGCAAAGGAAATTCATTCCTTTGTCATGTTAATGAAGGTTTAGTTAAAATGATTACCCAGATGGCGATATTGGATGAAAATTGATATTTCCCAAGAGTAACCAACCAAATTATAATTCATAATATGACGAACATGAAACTGAATTAAACACTGCTATTATGTCCGAGACAAGAAAAGGAATGTTCTCTCACTCAGAAATGGGAATAATTACACCAGTAATTAACATAACTGACTTGTAATATTTCCGCTTACAAAGGGGCACGGGCAGTAGCTTGCATAAAGCCGGAATTATTATTCTGGAGATAATTAGTCTTTAATAAGAAAATTGCTTTTACGTGTACTCTCCCTGTGCTAACAACTGTCTAGAAACCGATGCAACATTCCTTTCCGAAATAAGCAGTGGATTTTAATTAAGGTTTCCAGATTGACGATAATACTGCCGCTTCTTTGCCTATCTCTCGTTATATCCATGAGTTATTTACTTTCAATTATTATCTTCTTAATGTCCCAAAAACAAAGTTGATGGCACTTGACACGATTCAATTTCCAGGGCCACTTTCTTTTGATTGGTTTGTTTAATGCTTAAATATAAAAAAAATTGGATCTAATTATATTAGTCCGTCAATGCTTAGATGGAATCATTTTATGAAACTGAGACATTTACCACGAAAATTCTGGAGTAATAACGTATTCTAATAGTGTTTGGTCCAGTGAGACAGATCGTCATATGGAACTCTTCACATGACATATAACTTGATATTTATTAATAACTAAAACATTTTGCAAAATTTTCTTTTTACATCGGTTGCCTTGATGCATCTTCTCCATTTATTCTCATTGAAAACATTCAGTAACTGCAAGATCAAAAGATATCTTATCGTGAAATCTTTTAGAATCTGCCATTATACAACTTACTTCCCATTGTAATTTTAATGTAAGTCATGGCCTGTTTCATTTAGACCCTTGTATATGTAACATGTTTAAGAATGACCTCAAAGATACAATCACAGACTTAAATACAGATTAGTTGTCTTACAAATATTTTCTTTGGCTATGTATGTTTAATATATGTTTTGTGAATAAGTTTATCTTGCCAAAAAAGGTTTTTGTTTACCAAAAGCTTCAATGTGGTCAGCTGCTGGCCTTTAATTGTCTTTTCCCTGTGTCTGAGCAGTTGGACTTAACCTTTTAGTAAACCTCATAAATTGTACCCATATTTTGTTTATGAAGGTTACTAATTCTCCAAGTGCGTTGAATTCACGGTACTTATTTCCTTTATAATTTCTATCTGTCACTTATACGACCCTTCTTTGTCCGCTCAGTTTCTCATGTATGTCGGTATGCTAATTAAAGGACCTTTGAGTCGAAAGCTCTTGCAGCATACTCCATTGTCTCACTTTCCTTCGTGGCTTCTAACTTTATTTATATATTCATCGGGTTCCAAACTTTTGTGATTCAATTATATATATATACTATATATATATATATATATATATATATATACTATATATATAACTATATATATATATATGTATATATATACATAATTATATATACATTATATATTATCTATTATTAATATATATATATATATAATATATATATATATATATATAATAATTTATATATATATAGATATATATAATTTTAAGATAAACTCTCGTTTTACTCTTTTCCACAATGCTTTTTCCCTTTCGTGTGGATGGTCTGAATTTCACAGTGAGGTCACCTTTTTAAAGAAATATTTTACTGATAACTGTTATCCCAGTAGTTTATTTTATAAATGCCTTCACAAATTTATGAATATGAAGCTTTTACCTAGCAACGCTATTCAGACTGTACCTAGGATGCCGTTCTATGCCAGTGTTCCATTTTTAATCAATTCGAAATTCTATGCCAAATTGCAACAGATTATTAGAACTTACTGTCCGGCCATAAAATGTCAGCTGATCCCAACAAAATCCAATGACAATTGGATATGTTTTTAAACATAAAGACAAGATAACCCTCTTATGGCATCTAATATTGTCTATTTATATACTTGTCCTAGATGTGATCTAGGAAAATATATCGGACCCTCAAGAAGACTTCTTAAGGTCCGAATAGATTGCCATAAGGGGGTGAGTTTCCGTACTGGAGTCAAATTATCATCTCCTGAATTTTCCAGCATCCGTGACCACACAAAGAAATGCAGAGTCAACATTGAATATAAAAACTTTAAGATCCTTTCAAAAGCGTCTTCTCCGCAGCAGCTAGGGATCTTCGAATCGCTTTTTATAAAGACGATTGTTCCGAGACTGAAAAACCAAACTGCCTCCACCCCTCTGTACCTGGCGTAAACAACAGAGATGCCTTCGTGTTTTGTTTTTGTTTTTTAGTCACTCGTCTTCCTTCCTCTGCTGGAAATGGTACTAGAGTTTCGTTGGTGTTCTTTTAATTTGCTTTATTATTGTAATTGTATGTTTATTTAGATCAGTAATTATTTTAATCTTATTTTGTTATTGAAATTTTCAGCTTCAAAATGGGGCTGGTCCCTGAAACGTTGCTTTGAATAAACGCCCATATGAAACAGATGTCTCCATTTGAACCCTTACCGCTATGTATCCCGTCTGAGGCCTGAGGCTTCCCCTTCGGTTTATATATATATATATATATATATATATATATATATATATATATATATATATATATATATATATATGTGTGTGTGTGTGTGTGTGTGTGTGTGTGTTTGTGTGTGTGTGTGCGTGTAGGATGGCTTTCAATAGAAATTCGTTTTATAAACCTAAAGATATGATTTGTCAATATCGATTCTTCTTCGTTACACGCACTTATCAATTGTCTTCTTTCTTATATGACTGTTCAATTTTTGTGTCTTAAAGTTCCTATTTTCAAACAGTCCCTCCGTAACGTGTATTTTTGTCCCTTCTAATTTTTTCATTCCGAGTATTTCTAAACAATAAATTATTCTCTATTATCTTCACATGGTCAGAGCACTTCAGAATACTATTTACTTTCTCCTCGTTAATGGTACTCCATTTTTTAAAAACATCTTTATCGTAACTTTCTAACTGAACATTTTTTTTTTTCTTCTTGGACAAAAGGTCACTTCTTTTCACTTCCATAACCATCCCTCTCAAACAAGTTGCCTGTGAGCACTTCTCTCCAGAACCTTTGCATTAATCCTGCTGCCTTTCCTATATAGTTTATTTTGTGTCCTGACGTTTATAGGACTTAGTTAAACTTCCTTGAAACAGGAAATTGATAGATACATATACATAATAACACTAGTATATTATTATTAAGACTACTATTATTATTGATGAAATCTTTATTATACCTGGCACACATACTAATGAATTACTCTAATTTTAAATTTAATGTTAGATTCAGCTACATATCTCGTAAGCTTTTCTCCTTTTCCTCTCTCTCTCTCTCTCTCTCTCTCTCTCTCTCTCTCTCTCTCTCTCTCTCTCCTATCCACGAAACTCATTACTATTGCATGACAAAGCGCCGCTATATCTCGACTGAAATCTCATTAGATTCATTGGACTATTTGGAATTATTAAATTGTCGAGAAATGAATATATATTGAGAGAGAAATAGTTTCCCCATACATCTCCTTCTCTTTTGGATTGCGTGTCATAAGAAGGATAGTAGTTACTTAGCAAGTATTTATGAGTAAGGCCACTAGTAGTACCACAACCTTTTCCTTCGACCTTAGCAAGAGATCGTACCCGTGCAATGGTGGATGCAATAAATCGGATGGCAAGCGTGAACTCAGAGATGCACTACTCACTTCTGAGCATCAAAAGTCTGGAGGAAAGATAAAGAACACAATAAATAAAAAAGAATCAAATAGCAGATGAAATTTATGTCCGAATACTAGGAATAAAATGTCAAGCAGCTTCCGAGAAGGTCGATCTCTCATAATCTTCCCAGGAACAATCCTCCAAATTTGAGAGTATTCTATGAGGGACATCTTTTCCTCGAAGGAATGACTCCGGCTCATCTGTGGTGGACGAAATTGTTATCTATGGGTCAGGCTCGTCTTCCATTCCACCAATACTAACAGGTGATGGTAGATTGGTCACTGGTCTTAACGGAAAGTCTGAACTGCTTCATCGAGTTTTTGAAGCTAAGCAATCAGCTGAGGATGCCTTTCTCCCTGATATTTGTCATACATAGCCCATTGCAAAATATACATTTTGCCCTAAGGATGTTAATGTTGATAGCTGGTGTGAAGATCCTGGTGGTTTCTTCCCCCCTTTTTTTATTATTTTTATTTAAATGTTTCTAGTAGGTTGTTTCCCACGACCAGTAGATTCTATAGATTTCTATGCCTGTTCCAAAGAATGGGATATCTGCAGTAACTACAAGCCAATTTCTGTTCTCACTATGCTCACCTGTGATGCTTTTTTAGAGTTGACATCCCATTGGCAATGGAACCTTGATAAGGGTTTTGAGTTCAGAGTAATTCGATTTAGTAAATGACACGGCACTTACCCATTGATAAACTTCAAATTTCTCTCTCTCTCTCATCTCTCTCTCTCTCATCTCTGGCGACTGACCCTTGTACTTGTTCGAGAAAGGACAGATGAATCCAATTTAGGCCTTACGGGCTGCACATGAGGATGATAAGATGAGATAGAGGATGCTACAGTTGACTCCAATAGATGGAAAATGAAATACACATTGGTACCTTCGATTTTGTATGCGCTGAGAAAAAATAATATATATATATAATCAAAATGTCATAAGTAAGAATGAAATATCTTCGATATTGATAACCTAATTTGCTATCCCAAGTAATATCTCTCTCTCTCTCTCTCTCCCTCTCTCTCTCTCTCTCTCTCTCTCTCTCTCTCTCTCTCTCTCTCTCTCTCTGTTCTGTTTTAGTCTGAAACACTTGAATTAAAATGTCTTAGAAAACACAATTGACGAAGTTATCCCTACTACCATACTCTGGACAGTTTTCCAAATAACACAGTACGAACAAGCATTTTAATTTCGCTGACTAACGGCAAAATGGTAATTAAATTTCTGACCAGCTTTTCATACGTTCTAATTAATAAACAGCAATTAGTCTACCCTAATAATGTTTGTTTTTCGAAGACTATTTATATTTTTTTATGTTTTAAACACTGTGAGATTATCTAATCCCCCGTTTTCTGAATCTTTTCGTTTTAGGGTTGCAAGAAAGTTTTATTTATTTATCATGTATCATTTATTACTCCGTTTTTTTTTTGCTTTCAAAATTATATATTCGCTTTGTTATATGATTATTTGTTTGCTTTTTAAACTAATTAATAGATTTTTACAAATTTTTATTCATTTATTTATCTATTTTTCCATATTTTAATTTTTGTCTCTAAGGACGCTGCAGACCATTAAAATAGTTGAAACAATCATCTTGGTCTGGATATAATTCCTGCCCCTTTCCAATCATCACCAACATTATAGTAAATTTCGTGTGACTCTTGAACCTTTACAGATCTCCAAAGCACTGAGCCTGGATCAGATTCCTGGAATTTTTTTTTTTTTTTTTCGTAGGTGGTGTTAATGCTGCCAAATCCTTATTGACTGCCCCACTTTTGCTATCGACAAAGTATTTGAATCTTTACTTATCTCAATTTTCTGTGTGTTTCTAATAACTTTTTTATGCCAACAAGACTTAAACACTAAATTATATTGAGTTAGTTCATTACAAACTAAAGAAAAATATCACCTTCCAGGTTTGCAGTCAAATGAAAGTTAGGTCAGTATAGAATGAATGAGGAACGTTAAGAAGATTTTCATTTATCCTTGTATTAACGCAGCAATGAATATTATACATGAATTTTTTCAGTATTTATACATGAGAAGAAGGGTTATTTTTGCAACTGATCATTGGAAGTAAAACTGGATAATATAATCCCTGTTAATAAAACAGCATTATACTTCCAGGGGTAATTCATGATCATTTTGTTCATATTTGATATAATAAGGACCTGATTTAAAAAAAAAAAAAATAGAAGGCATATAAAGGAATGTTTGTCACAGAATTGCCCTTTGTGACCATTGAGGAAGGGTGCCACTGACAATATCTAACTGCCATAAGAATATAACATATTTGTTGTACATATAAAACATTCTCTTCACATAGCCTGGTGACCTTGACCTCAGTTGACACTCTGTGTACCAAGGTTTCAATGTATTGCATCTCTTACATCATTCAGCTTAGTCTCATTCCTGTCGTCAGACACAGCGACTATTCAAACCAGGAGAAAGTTTATATATATATATATATATATATATATATATATATATATATATATATACATATATATATATATATATATTAGGGCTTGTGCCTTGTATGATAAGGCGGACCCTATTGAGGTAATGTTAGACTAGCGATAAACTTACGCTAAGTCGGTTGGTATTGCACTTCCATCTTCAATGGAGTGGTCTGGGGGTTTGTAGATCACTTACGAAGTCGGTATTATCTTGTTAGTTATTACGACGATGTGTTAAACTCATGGTGAGGAGGTTCTTGTAGAAAACACGAAATATAAAAATATATGTATTCTTCTGAAGTTTTACATGCTGAAGATCAGATATGATTGTACAAGTCTTCTAATAACGATAGCTTGATCGCTTCTGCCAATGATGATGGCTAATCCTATTCCTCTACATGATAAAGCTTAGGTAAAGAGGTACAGGTCTTCTAATGACGATAGCTAACTCTGTTCTGCTCGTCTACCATCTCTGTTACAAGTTATGAAGGAACAGACAGTAGTTCGAACATATGAACATACATACAAATGACATAGTTTCATACGAACACACAATCAAATGAGACACGCTACAGATCACGTAGGCCGTTTGAATTATAGGTCGGGGTAGTTGTCTCAAGCAGGGAGCTTGGACTAATGTTTATAAACAATTGAATGACTACAGGTGACGGCATGTTATCTTAGCCTACATACTTATTGTATACGTCATCTTTAGCGTCTCTAGTCTGATCACATTCCTGCAAGCAATCTGGTTGACCTCTTTAGTTTTTAGACTTTTATATATAGGACTAACATTCCATATTTTTATTATGTAAACACTTACATCAGCTCGGTCAGCTACCAAAACCAGCTACTGAATATTACTCAAACTTGACTTGCATTTGACTTATAGGAGTGTGATACAGACACTATGTGAATATATATAGATATATATATATATATATATATATATA
>NC_087205.1:80028828-80036328 GCF_015104395.2 Macrobrachium nipponense
TCGTTTCCTGTCGGTTACAAATGTAGTCACGTGATCATTTTGCATGATTCTAAAGTTGAATTGGTCTGAAATCCCGACGTTGTATTGACTCGGAGGATATAATTAGAATAAAAGTCTTTTCTCTGTCTGAATGATCTATTTTTTATTAATTCGTGGTTTATTCCATTATTGATATTGAGCATTTACTGGCGTATCACCACGAAGGAAACTAAAATGTAATTGCTTAAGGAACATATGCTTAAGAGAAAGACAAACAATCAACGGGGACAGATGAACAGACAGTTAGACAAATAGACAAAGAAATCGATGGTGACATTCTTGCCTGCTGGTGTTAACGGATTATCCTGCATGGATGAATCTTGTGACTAATGTTGCCATGTCATGTACAAATTACATATTTTTGTTTGTAGATCATCACTCAGATAATTAGAGAGGAAAATAATTTGACGGAGAGAGAAAATTCAACTTCTCATATAAATTCCTTCTCCATAAGCCTATTTAGAAACAATTAAACTTGTTTTAAATTATAAAAAAAAGCTAAGAAACTTGTTTTATCTTATCAACTGATGTGAGACAGTGATACACTCAGAAAACAGGTTTTATTGGATTTTAAATTTTAGTATAATGTAAAAGCAGCACTTTTCGTATGGATCTGCCAACAGTTTGAGTGACAACCAACTGAGGAATTTAATTTCGCCTGGTATCCACATATGCACGTTTAAAAACCTCGTACTTGGGCATACATGTATACATGCATGATTTTAACATCGTACATTACTATTCCTGGAAGGGCGTACCGTTTGCAGTTGGCTTTGCCAGCGCACTATGAATGTTACTTCCCAGGTTCTAAGGAGTGAGTGCTTTCTGTAATTTTCTTTTCATCTGTTTCTTTGGCATCTCCCCACTTACCTGCCCAACATTTTCTTCAGCTTTGCCCCAGTTGTCACTTTGTGAGAAAATAATAATAATAATAATAATAATAAAATAATAATAATAATAATAATAATAATAATAATAATAATAATAATAAATGGAACCTCTGGCACAGAGGAGCTTTCGTCGGCAACCAGGTATTCAACCCAATGAAGGGGAAGACGGTCAGGTACTTGGAGGTCGTCATCCAGTAACTGATCACCACAACGACAGTAATCAACAGCCTGAGATTGGAGCTACAGAAGCAAAAAGGAAGAAATGGACAAGAGAAGAAAATAAGAAAATATGGAGATGCTACATCAGAAGTAACCCGACGGAGAGAGGATATAGAAGGTTGGTCAAACATCTGGAATGAGAGGAATAACACCCCCCAAACGAGCAGAGGCTGGCAGACCAAGTAAGGAACATAAAAGAAAAGAACTGGCTCTCCCCAACAGAAAGAGAAGAACTGGAAAGGGAAAGTCACACGACAACGAATTACACGAAGACGAACTGAGAGACGATGCCACAGACGACGACAGGGAGGATGAGGTATCAAAACAACGACACACGAAGGAACACCGACGACGTAACAGAGAGGACGGAATGGGTAGAAAAGATTAGACAATGGATGGAGCCAGATACAGAGAGAACAATGATCCCCTCCATGAAAGCCTACAACACCAAGAAATTAGGGAAAAAAACAAGTGAGGTCAATGAAATAATGGGCATAATACACACCACCAGTATCACAGAAACAATAACTTGGCATATGCAGGAGCAAGATTAGTAGCAGAACTGATGGGTATTCGAACACCAACACCACCCGCACAACCAAACCCAACAGAAACCAAGACAGCAACCTCCTTGGAAAAAGCGCCTGGAAAAACAAATCATGGTGATGAGATCTGACTTGAGTAAACTGAAAGAGATGGCAAAAAAAAGGGCTAAGAAGCAAGAAAACAAGGGAGGAACTCAACGAGAAATACAAAGTACAAGAGAGGGGACTAAACAACACAATAGAAGATGTAAAACAGAGGCTTAAGGCCAAAGCACATAAGATCCAACGGTACATGAACAGGAATAAGGGATACCAACAGAACAAACTATTCGGAACCAACCAGAAAAGACTATACAGCCAACTAAGAGGGGATGACAACCACCCAGAAATTCCTAAAGCCGAACCAAGTAAGAGACTTTGGGAAAACATATGGAGCAACCCGGTATCACACAACAAACATGCAACATGGCTCCAGGAAGTCAAGGAAGAAGAAACAGGGAGAATAAACAAAGATTCACAGAGATCACGACAGACACAGTCAGACACCAACTAAAGAAAATGCCAAACTGGAAAGTCCCATGTCCCGATGAAGTCCATGGATACTGGTATAATATATATATATAGAGATATTAAATATGATATATAA
Source organism: Macrobrachium nipponense (assembly GCF_015104395.2). Lineage (NCBI taxonomy): Eukaryota > Metazoa > Arthropoda > Malacostraca > Decapoda > Palaemonidae > Macrobrachium > Macrobrachium nipponense. Next base: position 80,031,168 of record NC_087205.1, read on the forward strand.
TATAAAGATTAGATAGATATATAGAGATGAGATAATATATGAGATATATAGATATATATAGATAGATATATATAGATATATATATATATATATCATATTATATATATATATGATTATATAGATAGAGATATATATATATATATATATATATATTATATATATATATATATATAGATCTATATAATATATTATATATATATATAATATATATAGATATATATATATATATATATATATATATATATACATATACTATATATATATATATATATATATAGATAATTATATATAACTTATATATATATATATATATATATATATATATATATATATATATAGATATATATAGATATATTTATACATATACTAACAGGTATCATCGTGAAGGCTATACAACTACCTAGAGGAGACAAACACCATCCCCCACCAACAGAAAGGCTGCAAAAGGAAGTAGTGGGCACAAAAGACCAACTCCTGATACAAAATGGTAAATGAAGAACGTAGGAGAGGAAACCAACCTAAGCTGGCTAGATAGACTATAAGAAACCCTTCGACATGATACCACATACGGCTAATAGAAGCCTGAAAATATAGGCAGAGGAAAACACCATCAGCTTCCTCAAAATCAATGCGCAACTGGAATACAATATTACAGCTCTGGATAGACTAGACCTCGCATGATACCACTACTCTATATAATGCCTGAAAAATATATGGGGAGCGACCATCAGCCTCAAAATACAATGCGCAACTGGATACAATACTTACAACTCTGGTAATACTGCAGAGGTTAATATCAGGAGAGGGATCTTCCAGGGCGACTCACTGTCCCCACTACTCTTCGTAGTAGCCATGATTCCCATGACAAAAGTACTACAGAAGATGGATGCCGGGTACCAACTCAGAAAAGAGGCAACAGAATCAACCATCTGATGTTCATGGACGACATCAGCTGTATGGTAAGAGCATCAAGGAAATGGATACCCTAATCCAGGCTGTTAAGGATTGTATCTGGGGACATCAGGATGGAGTTTGGAATAGAAAAATGCGCCTTAGTCAACATACAAAAAGGCAAAGTAACGAGAACTGAAGGGATAAAGCTACCGGATGGGAGCAACATCAAACACATAGATGAGACAGGATACAAATACCTGGGAATAATGGAAGGAAGGGGATATAAAACACCAAGAGATGAAGGACACGATCAGGAAAGAATTATGCAGAGGACTCAAGGCGATACTCAAGTCAAAACTCAACGCCGAAATATGATAAGCCATAAACACATGGGCAGTGCCAGTAATCAGATACAGCGCAGGAATATGGAATGGACGAAGGCAGAACTCCGCACCATAGATCAGACCAGGAAACATATGACAATACACAAAGCACTACACCCAAGAGCAAATACGGACAGACTATACATAACACGAAAGGAAGGAAGGAGGGAGAGGACTACTAAGTATAGAGGACTACTAAGTATAGAGGACTGCGTCAACATCGAGGAACAGAGCACAGGAGAATGACAGGACAGAACACCCAGAGGACTGGCACAACAAACCAATGCACGGAAATACAATACAGAGACAGACTAAAGAACTAAGCTAGCGATGACACGTGGCAATGGCTACAGAGGGGAGAGCTTAAGAAGGAAATTGAAGGAATGATAACAGCGGCACAGATCAGGCCCTAAGAACCAGATAGTTCAAAGAACGATAGACGGAAATAACATCTCTCCCATATGTAGGAAGTGCAATACGAAAAATGAAACCATGAAACCATACATAGCAAGCGAATGCCTGGCACTTGCACAGAACCAGTAACAAAAAGAGGCATGATTCAGTGGCAAAAGCCCTCCACTGGAGCCTGTGCAAGAAACATCAGCTACCTTGCGGTAATAAGTGGTACGAGCACCAACCGAGGGAGTGATAGAAAACAATCAGGCAAAGATCCTCTGGGACTATGGTATCAGGACGGATAGGGTGATACGTGCGAACAGACCAGACGTGACGTTGAGTGACAAAGTCAAGAAGAGAGTAGCACTCATTGATGTAGTCAATACCCATGGGACACCAGAGTTGAAGAGAAAGAAGGGAAAAAATGGATAAGTATCAAGATCTGAAAATAGAAATAAGAAGGATAGGGTTATGCAGTGGAAATCGTACCCATAACTCATAGGAGCACTAGGCACGATCCCAAGATCCCTGAAAAGGAATCTAGAAAAACTAGACGCTGAAGTAGCTCCAGGACTCATGCAGAAGAGTGTGATCCTAGAAACGGCACACATAGTAAGAAACAGTGATGGACTCCTAAGGAGGCATGGATGCAACCCGGAACCCCACACTATAAATACTACCCAGTCGAATTGGAGGATGTGATAGAGCAAAAAAAATAAAAATAAAAAATAAAAAATAATAATAATAATAATAATAATAATAATAATAATAATAATAATAATAATAATAATAATAATAATAATAATAATAATAATAATAATAATAATAATCATAAAATGTAGCGGCGTTGCAGAGAATCGACCCCACCAAGTTTCCGGAAAGCAATTCTGCAACCGCTCTTTGAATTTCCCTTTTTCCTTCATCCCTTATCTTCAAATCGTGAATTAATTTTCCCTGCAGCTTCCAACTACAGCTGCTACGTAAACAGTAAAGGTGTTTCTCTTTTTATCTGATGGCAAAGGATACAGAGTTTCCTTATAGCTGTGGCATCGAAGAGAATAAATTCGTTTATCTTCTGTTAACTGAGTGACGTCTAAGAGTGTGGCGGTGAGAAGAGAGGTAGAAATAGCCGATGCAAAAAGGGTTGGTTTTGTGTTGAATGGCCATTTTGGAAAGCAGTTAAGAGGTTACAAGGAATTGATGAGGTTGTGATGCTGAGGTATAATGCTGATACTGACAATGAGTGGCTACCTGGATGAGGAGAAAGATACGTTGCTCACTACATGTGTTAGAAAGTGCTTTTATGGCTGGACCAGTCAATTATTGAAAAACCGTGAGGATAGTGTATATGAATTACTTGATATGAATGTTTCCAGCAAAATTAGGACGAAATTAATGACTGGCTCTTTGTTTCTCAAAAAAATATGATAATTAACACACACACATTTTATATATATTCATATATTCTCGTTCTCGGTGTCTGAAAAACTGTGGAAGTAATTTACTAGCACTCCTAAAAGGCCTTGCAAGAGAACGAAAACATCACAAAAAAAAATCTACGGCTGAAGGCCGTTATCGATGGAGGGACATAGTTATGTAAAACTCTAGAGATTTAATTTAATTGGAGTATATTTACACTAAATTAAGTGAGTAAGCAATTTTCACCTTGAGGGTGACAGGGACTCGAACAGGTCCAGAAATTAAATGGAAAGCGGTTGACTGCAGGTCAACCAGAATTTCCTGAGATGCCGATAGCGCAAGGCAAACTCAGTTATACTCTTGATTACGAAGTTTTTCTTATCACCTAAGCTATAGGTTTGTTCTCCCTCGCGAAACTAAAACCTATCAAACCTAACTCTCGCATATTTAAGTTCCTGGAGATTTGGTCTCGCTCACGTTCACGGTAAGATGGTTGGAAGTTTTGGGAAGGGGTGGGGCAGTACCCATCCTTGAAAGCTCTGGAACAAACCCCTCCCCCCACACCTCCCTTGTTGTGCTAACACATCAAAACTACTATTAACAAAAAACGATAAAAATTAGCCATTATTATGGTCGTTTCATCAGACCTCGCTATCCTTTTTATTATGAATTCTCCTTTTATCTGCTGGTATTGAAAAATATGGACAACGAAAGAGTGAAAGAGAATGAGGGAGGGGGAGGGAGAGTGAAGTAATAGGGGATTGCAGATGTTCGATTGTGTAGATTAGTCCTGCTAACTTACGCGACTTTGCCTTTAAAAGTCAAGAGTAAATGACTTAACTAACACCATTTGGCAATTTGGCAATGCACTATGTTACCAAAAATCAGCACTAGGTGTATTGTACAATGTTTCAAAACACCATTTCAATCAAATAATTAGTCTGAAAGATATTTGAAAAAAAAAAAAAAAAACGATGAGTTGCGGTCTCTGAAATGGATAGTAGGTTGACTAAATGTGCCAGGAGTATAATTTTTGGAAAATTCGAATGCAATAATAGTGAAATTAGTTGGATGAAAGACGTAGAGAATACATAATCCAGGTGAATGTGAAGAATTTCCTATTTTGCAACGAAAGTTTTATACTATTTAAGTAAATAATTATTTAAATGTAATTGATTATATTATCACACCTATTTAGATAGCATTAAAGCACTGACTGGAGAACTTAATGCTTAATGTAAGTCAAACATAGTAAGCCACTCGAAATTCCAAATTCAGGTTCAGTTACTTGTTCGAGATCGGCTGAAAACGAAAGGGTAATTTGATGCTTTGACTAGGCAATGAAATTAGCTAAAGCTTCTTTGGGAAAACGTAGACTTTGAGTTGACTGAATTTACTTACAAACAATTAAATTCCAGAAAAAGAAACTTTCGGCATATGCATACTGCCCATGCCACCATTAATTACTGTTATAAACATCTGTGCAGCATTTCCCTCTAGGATTGCCTAAAGCATATTCAGAATTACATTCCGAGTCAACGTAAAAGAAAAAAAAAAAAAAAAAAAATGGTATTTAGTGGTTTGAATCGTTTCACGGTCTGTGAGTGTGCGTGTGATTTTTTGACTACTTATTCAATGATGGCTCTCTCTCTCTCTCTCTCTCTCTCTCTCTCTCTCTCTCTCTCTCTCTCTCTCTCTCTCTCTCAAAGTGGAAAGAGATTCTGCGATATTTGTATTGACCAGAAGGGAATCAGCGGCAGAAAAGAAGATCGACTTTTCCAAACCTTCCTCGCAATGATCGGGAAGCAAGGGCCTCGCTACCGAGTCGTACGTACAATTTTACCCGTTTGCAAATCCTTTCTTTAGAATTGAGTGACCTTGCACAATGATTTAGTCGAGTGATATCGGAGGAAAGGAATCAGAGGCTGAAAGACTGTGATGGTGTAGTGTCTTTTGCACTTACAAGCAATAGAAAATAGACTTCTTATGTTTGAGTTTATGCAAATAATTCGGGAAATGAAAGAAAAAGTCATTCCAAGCAAAAACATGATCTATACACATATACACTT
>NC_087205.1:80041328-80051328 GCF_015104395.2 Macrobrachium nipponense
CCCCGGATGGACCTAGAAGATCTCAGTGCATCAGGGATAGATTTCGTCACCACCCAATGACCAATTAAAATCCCTGCTTACCGACCCTACCCACCGATTGTAGAACGGCCCCTGTTCTGTTATAAATACCTGTAAACCATTATCTTAAAGCTAAGTTGTCACATTCACGCATGTTACGCATGTGAAACGTGGCTAAATGGGTGGTTTGTCAGCGCAATCAGTGGATACACTTCACAGGCCAATGGCCGTAAGTCAACATAACAACGCCATACCAAGATTGACGGGTACGCTTTCGTTAATTGCAGGAACTATAGGCTACAGCCCCACAAATAGCGCGTGGCTATTTGTGAGTAACGACCTCACAACATCCTCACGTTCATCCAACGTACGTCGGCGGGTATACGTTAGGGACAAAAGGGTCGTGCTGCACACGTGTGATTGCAGTTCCATTCACTGCCTACCTGCAGCAAGACGTATTCCCCTGTTGCTAAATCAACACGGAGAACATTGACGACATCCTTCTCCTTATAACATCAGCAAACAGACACAGAACCCAGGTAATGCCGAGGACCCACGCTGTGCTTGGTGGGACCACGCGTCACTGGCCCCCCCCCCCCCCCGAAATCATGCCGATCACGCAACGGATGCACTACGCTATGCGCCGGGAGAGCAACGCAAGACAGATGGCGTGAGCAGGCAAGAATTATTTTTGAACAGGTCGAAGCATGAGCCGCTCCCCACGCATGTTGAGATGGTTCGTAGCGACCGCACCCGTCTCCGCCCCGAATGCACACGATCATAAACACGCATTTCGGGATATTCGTACTTTCGTAAGCGGTTTCCAACTACCAATTTCCGTTATGCGTGTGCATGCGCGACTTGATACATTAATGTGTGAACGGGGCTTTAATTCACTGTGTTGTATACTCTCATAGATGACTGCCTGTGCGCCGTCAACACGTCAGAGGTAATACCTATGACAACTGAAATCTTTATATGTCCTTAGGAAACCTGATATACCAGCTACATTCTGATGAACAAAAGATAATAAGAAGAATTGATAATATCTATATAAATTAATTGTGGTTGAAACAGCTATAATATTCAATGCTACTACCCTCAGAGAAGGTTCCTCCTCCTCCTTCTTCTAATAATAATAATAATAATAATAATAATAATAATAATAATATAATAATAATAATATAACTGGATATCGAAGCATGTATAGGCTATTTTACCCCCTCGGTTTTTCGATCTACGATTAACAAATAAAGAAAAAATTTTTCAGACGTGTAAACTAAAAACTTTTAAAGCTGGATGAAAAACAAATATTTTAAATTGAAAATACTATACATTAGAAAAGTAGTCTTTTAACTAAAATTCCATTCGACTAGAAAATTCGCAATTGAATTTCCGGTGTTTGTAACATACTGGACGTGACTTTTATGAAATAATAAACGGTTGTGTCAGACACGGCCATAATTTGGAAACAACATGGCTTTTGATGGCGTGAGATTGCTCATTAACGTGACTTGTCTGTTGATACAGTCCTTTTGTGCAGTTTGCTTCTATACAAAGTATGACACTGACATTCCTATAGCCATGCTATTATGCCATTTTTTAAAGGATTTTTTTTGTGAAAAAAAAAAGTCTGTAATCTTCAGAAAATAAGATTTTCAGGGAAGCTCCTTTCTTTTGAAACCGGGCCTTTTAGAATAAAATGGAAACCCGAGTATCATAAAGATGAATATCTACCTGAACTAAACCAAGTGTCAACGTCTGAATCCAGGTGCGGGATTCCTGTTTTATTGTTGGACGTCCTCTCTGGTCTTGTTTAGCGGACGGTAGATTATGTTCGCTTTATGGATCGCTTGCCCAATTAGTATATGGTCAGGGTACTTTAAAGATGACAGAAATATTTTCACATACATACATATATATAGATATATATATATATATATATATATATATATATATATCTATATATATATATATATATATATATATAGTATATATATATATATATATATATATATATATATTATGTATTTTCATGCAAATAGTTGGTCATATTTTTCATAGCCTCATTAAGCACATAATGGACATTTAGGCCACTCAAGCTATACATGGCTACTTTTTTTGCCGTTTCTAGAAACATCTAGTTTAAAAAACACCATTGTTGTTTTAATGTCTAATTAAAACTATCAGCATACGAAAATCCAGCCAGCAGTAACTAATAGAAAGCACCTATTAGTACACGCACGTAAGTTTACATCAGGAAAATGTGTTTCTCATTTTGCTAGTAAATATAGATGACATCATTTCTTTTCAAGAACAAAAGCCAATCCACTAGACTTGAATTGGGTGGATCAGAAAAGGTTTGTAAGTAATCGTAGATTTCACTTTACGCACAGGTAAAAATGTAGAAATAACAGTTTCTTTTTTCCCCACTTCTCATCTACTGCAAGTCTTCAATATAAAGGCGGGAGTGATCTGGTTCCTCTAAAATTTAGGGCGATCAGATCTCTCCCGCATTTATCATAAAGTCTTGTGGTAGATGAAAGCTGAGGGGAAAAGAAACTTGCAATCCTACATTGTTTTCCCTATGCGTGGAGTGGAACCTATAATCACTCGCAAATTGAATTACATCATCATCATCATCATTTCTTTCTCTCTCTCTCTCTCTCTCTCTCTCTCTCTCACCGCAAAAAAAAAAAAACCTCTCTCTCTCTCTCTCTCTCTCTCTGTAAATTCCTTAATAAAACATGCCTTAATTGGGCCATTTTGACATCCTCTTTCAAAGAACAACACGTGGCCTATCAGCTTGTATGAATTGCAAAGATAATTCAATTACTTTAATTTTTCCTCACTGGAGTAAATTCCCTTCCTATCACTCCCCGGCCCAACTTCATGTATAGCTTATATGTATTTTACTGAGAGCTTTAGGTTCTAAAGCTTCATACATGATGTTGGGGAGTGGCTTTTTTCGACGGCGACATTGCATGCAAATTTAATAAACCACTGGAAAATTTCAAAACCTGGCGTGGGGGTACCTTCCATGTTTCATTACTAACGTTGTCCTCTCTCTTTTTTAACAAGTGTAATGTAAAATAAAGACGAATATAAACAATATAGAGAACTTAATTATTGTCAAGTGTCATGAACTGCTGTTCATACTGATACCTTGATTATGAGATAAAAATGCATGGTGACAAATGTGGGTTTATCTTTGCTTGGGTTATTTAAAATATCATTATTTGATTGATTAGAAGTAAACACAGAACATAAGCCTGGAACAATGGACGGGGTGATAATTTGGTTCCTATGGCTTACTGTCAAGGAATTCCACTCAATGCGGATGGGGATTTAGTAGGCCTAGCTTGGAGAGCACTGATGCACTGATGCGAGAGGCTCCAAGCAGGAAGCCACCTGGGGGCTTTCAGGAGATTCAAAGCGTCAAGAAGATTGTTATGGTATCTCAGTGGCCGGGGGACGAATTAAAGAAATGTTTTTCACAAGAAATGGAGAAATCTATGTTTTTGTTCTTAATGACAAGAGGATGAATGCACACTTATAACGGAAAGCATAATGGAATCTAGAACCCCTCATTCAGAAAACAAACAAAAATAAAACAAACTTTTTTATATTGTTACAAACGTTATTTTGACCAGTTGTTCTATGCTTTTTCTGTATTAATAATTAGATACAAAATAAAGTAAAATGCTAAAGAACTACAAGCTGCTTGTGAGAAGTTAACTGACATTTCCCCCACACAATACCTTATCCCTTACAGCCACCCAGGTGTCAAATGAGTAGGTATTTAAGTCACCGATAACAATGTCATTTTAATGTCCTATTAGAAGGATTGTGGAAGAAGAGCCCTTTGAGTTCAAACCTCAAAGCAGTGCGAACATCTCCATAATAATTAAGGTACCTGGCCAAATACGATAATCCTCACTCGAGGTTTAGTTAGTAGCTCCTCTAGCACATTAAAGGATGCCCTTCTGAAACTTCACACCCTCCAAGTCTCTGTAAAACAGTCCCCAGTACCCAGACTTTCAAAATATATCTCACCACTGTTACCTCTTTCCCTCGAACCTCTTACTGGCTGGTTTTCAATGATCTTTCAGGTACTTGCCAGGATTATCTGCGTGCCCCAAGTAGAGAACATTAGATAACCCATTAAGATGGGAACGTGAAAAAACTACTAGCACCGATGCTGATGTGCTATAAATACAGTCTCCTACAGGACACATTTTGCTAGTGTATTCTACGACATCTCTCTATCATGTATCCTGCTGGATAAGGGCTCTGCTCAAGTCTCCACTAAATGTCTCTATGATGCTGTCACTCTGAAGGTGGTCATTATCAATAACTGCCCTGGACCTTAAGTGCTGATGACTCTAACCCAGAAGTGTCCTTCCAGCTTTCATCTTATCTCTCTATGGTGGGGGACTGCGTGTGAAGTTGCTTTCATTGTTGTTCCCTGCTACGGGATATTTGCTCTGATCTACCGAGGTCTTGTCCACAGACCAAGGTAAAGTGATTGGAAGATGTTTGTCTGGCTTCATCATTTTTGCCTTTACTTGAAATTTTCTACCTGTTCTCCTATTCTCATATCCATTCCATTTTAAATTTTCTCTCAGAGATTCTTGTGATTTTGACTATAGTGTATTTATTTTATAAGTATTGGAATAGAGGTGTTAGTCTTATTTGTGCTCCAACTTCAGTGTTAAAAGTTCAGTGATTGATTCATCTCAGTGTTGGAGATCAGTGTTTGGTTTCATGCTTTTCACTTTTCCTTACGCATTCCAATTTAATTCTCATTCGCAATTCGCTTGTATGTTACAACATTCCCCTACATTGCAGATCCATGTTGCAAGTGCTTGTAGTGTGAAATAAAGTTTAGTTCAATGGTACCATTTTCTTGCAAATTTCCAGATTTCCCAGTGTGAGCATTGCCTTTCCTACAGTACTCCATCTTGCATTACATAAGGATCCTATTCGCTTTTTTATGAAGTGTGTTAGCCTAGGAAGGCATATACACATAAATGGCAGTGGTGTGGCACTCCTGTTTCTTGATTGCTATTTAGTACAGTAACTTTAATAGTGCCACGGAGCTCTATTGATAACTCCTGTACATATTTTATCTTCTGATATCTTTAGTGAATTATATGTTTAAAGTGGACAACCTATGTTTATTTACCTTAGTCAGTTGCTGTTTCCAGAGGCATAGTTTAGAGCCACTCACCCAATCTCATTGCACATCCAAAGCAATGCACATGACAATATATAGATATATATATATATATATATATATATATATATATATATATATATATATATATACTATATATATATTATATTGAGCTACAAATGTCCTTTAATATCTAATTCGCTTCTACCTCGGAATTAATATATTTTCATGTATGTTTAACCGAAGGGGAATTTTTTTTTTTTGGGGCGTATAGAAAAATTGCCGGCTGATGGGCACGAACCATCGTCATCTTCAATTCCAGGACGACAGTGAAGTCTTAGCCCACCTCGCCACCGCAAGAGGATATAAGTTTATGCCACCCCTCCCACCTCAGATACCTGCCGCACTCAGGTGTTCATAGTTTTGGAGATTGCATGAAACCCCCTCGTCCTCGGTAGCGTTGTAGTGCTTTTGTCTGCACGTAGCCATTATATAAGTCATATCATATTACCGTGATTCATATACATATATTGAGCTACAAATGTCCTTTAATATCTAATTTGCTCTACCTCGGAATTAATATATTTTCATATATGTTTAACCGAGATGGGGGAATTTTATTGGCGATAATAGCAACCTGCTGCGGACCGACGGGCACGAACCTCTTGCGGTGGCGGGGTGGGCTAAGGCTTCACTGTCGTCCTGGGAACTGAAGATGTCGATCGTTCGTGCCCGTCGGCCAGCAATTCTATTATCGCCAAAAAAATTCCCCTTCGGTTAAACATATATGAAAATATACTAATTCATAGGTAGAGCGAATTAGATATTAAAGGACATTTGTTGCTCGATATATGTATATGAATCACGGTAATGTGATATGGACTTATATATATATATATATATATATATATATATATATATATATATATATATATATATATATATATATATATATATATACATATATCTATCTATATATATATAATATAATAATATATAATATAATATATATATATATATATATATATATATAGATATATATATAGATATATATATATATATTATATATATATATATATATATAATATATATATAGAGAGAGAGAGAGAGAGAGAGAGAGAGAGAGAGAGAGAGAGAGAGAGAGAGAGATTTGTGTGCAGTGTACGTGTGTCTGCGAAAGTTTGTTTGCGTATGTGTATATGGGACACGTGCATTTGCAAACAGTGTTCGCAACTAGTTTCCATTAAATTTTCAACAAAGCGGGTTGATTTGAAAGTATTTTTCTAATACCGACAATGTGCAGACATTGTGTGCAATATTATTTTTCTCTGGTTTCGTAACCGAATTTGTGATATATTTGTTATTGATTTTACAGACACATAATAGGAACAGAAAAACAATTTGTATTTTGCCTTTGGTTCACAAAAACACCTAATATCCTCCGCATACTGAAACCAATTCATTTACCTGGTCACCTTCCTGTAACAAAGGTCGATATTCAAAATGACCTTAGTGTATAATTATGAAAGTTATCACCATTCATCAAATTAGGTTTTGTAATAAAATATTCTTTATATGGAAATAGTACATGTTCGTATAAAAGCTTTCGTCTTTCCAGTTCTAAAAGAAAAAACAAATTCAAATAAACGGAGACAAAAATTTGCCAGTTTAAAAATCTAATTGGCTCAATATTTTCATTATTAAATTTCGCCTGGTCATTTCATTCACACGTTTATCCAGTGAGTCCGCAATTGTTATTAAACTCTACGAATGTGATGTATTTTTTTATAATAATATTGTGAAAATCTTTTCAAGAATAAATATCTAGAATGAATAAAACAGACACAAAGCTGGTTTTTTAAAAGCACGATTGAAATCGTAGGTCAAACAGACTATTTATGCTCAATGGGAATAATATTTCACGGCTTATTTTGCTCTGCGATTGGAATGCTGAACTTCAGATCATGGGATAAATACCACAAGTTCGGTAACGAAACCAGAAAGATACTTTCAAATCAACCCGCTTCGTTGAAATTTTAATGGAAACTAGTTGCGAAAACTGTTTGCAAATGCACGTGTCCCTTATACACATACGCAAACAAACATCACTTCCTAATCAAATCATATGGGAACTTCCGGTTGTATGTGACTCAAACAGAAAATGCCTGATGAGATTATTTAGAATCATTTTAGGGCCATGACAATGCAACCTTACAAAAACATGACGAAATTGATCTAGACACGTTCAGAAACTCTATTACATAATAGCCGTGCAGTTTTGTGCAATCTCTATTCTCAACACTTCTCAGAAAGCATACGTGACTTGAACAGCTAATTGTATTGAATAAAGATGTTAACGAAATCCCAATGCGATCAATACAGCACGCAGCTGGATAATTATAATTGGCATGTTATGAAACACAAAGACCTCTCGAGCCTTCCCTTACCTTCGCTGATGACAGCTGCATCAAAACACAATGATCGAAATCACAAGTAAAGAACACATTAATGGAGACAAAATCCCCGATAATTAATTACGTCATTCTTAAAAACGTATAAGTAATTCTAAATTATGCTTATTGTAAAATCTTAATATCCTACACATGTTATTTCAAGAATAATTATTATTACACAGAACACATTGATTTATAAATAAATTCATATTTTATACATTTTACAAGGCAATATCATTAAATTCTTCCTCCTAGAACATTAGTTATCCGTGATTTGAATCCAATGATTCACAACGGGATAAATAATCTGCAATTCCATTATTTTTAACCGAAATATGCTCTGCTTTTACGATATACTGTTGCAGGCACAAAGACCACCATGTTAATGTTTGATTCTGGTTTCTCATTTTATGGATAAATGAGAAGGGATTGTGGTCAGACAGCACTAAAAGTTCTTTATTTTGAGTTCTGTTCACATTCTCTTCTAACCTTTTCTATGCAGCAGATAAAGGCGAGGTTTCATTTTCTATGTCTGAATACACTTTTTGATGCCTTTTCAGTTTCGAAGACATGAAAGAAACTGGATGCAGAATAATATCGTCATTTTTTATCACAAATTTCCTATTGAAGTATGGAGCTTGAAGTACGTCTGTTGAAGTTAAAATGGCTTTTACCTTATCAAATAATTCTTGACATTCTGGAGTCCAAACAAACTTTGCTTAGGGAACTCTTAAGTTAGTTAAGGGAGCTACTATGGCAAAAAAATTCGGACAGAATCAGTGGTAAAATTCAACCATACCCAAGAATCTTTGTAGCTGTTTCTTGGTATTAGGTGAGTTAGCCTTATGGATACCTTCTACATTTGCAGTTACAGGAGCGAGAAGGCTTTTTCCAACTTCAAGTCCCAGATTCTGAACAGCTGTCTTTCCAAACTCATTCCTTCCTAAGTTGATTGTTAGTTCTGCTTCCCGTAGTTTCTTGAACGCTTTTCTTAGAATTCTCAGATACTCTTCCCATGTTGTAGATTCAGTCACTATGTCATCAAGGTATACACCTACTCCTTCTATAGATCCTAGGAGTTGGTCCATCACTAGTTGGAATGTTTCGGGTGCATTCATCAGACCAAAAGGCAGAACAGTATACTGATACAGTTCAAAAGGAGTAACAAATGCTGACAACAACCTAGCATTCTCATCCCATGGAATTTGATAATAGCTTTTCAACAAGTGTACTTGGAAAGAAACTTGGCTTGTCTAATATTATTAAGTAATTGATCTATAAGAGGCAAGAGACAATTGTTAGCCATACTGATGAAAATCAGTTTCTTATAATCAGTACACATCCTAAATGAGCTATTTGCTTTCTTCACTAACACACATGGAAAACTGTAATGACTTGAACTGGGTTTGGCTAATCCATGCTGCAGCAATTACTCAACTTCATTCTTCAAAACATCTCAATGATAAGCGATAAGCGATACACTCTCTTTTTAAAAGGTTTTCCATGTTCTCTGATCTTTTTCTTATGATTTATCAGATGGGTACGCCTAGGTACATCTGTAAGGGTTACATAATAAAAAAATATGGACTTTTATTCCATATATAAAAACTAAAACTATGATTAATTAAAACCAGTGACCCAAGAGGTCAACCAGTTTGCTTGCAGGAGTATGATTGGACCAGATAAGCTAATCTAGGCTAAGCTGACGTGTTGTATCAGTCAGTGTCTGGTTTGCCGTCATCTGTGGTCATCAAGTCTATTGTTTTGTAAACTGTTGTCGCAGCTTCCAGCTTGAGACAACCACAGTGACCTATAGCCTACATGACTTGTAATCTATGTCATCTGTGTGTATGTTCGTATGTTCGAGCTACTGTCTGCTCACTTTATGATTTGTAAACCAGATTGTATGATAGAATTCATTAAGCCAGCATCATTAGAAGACCTGTCCAATTTTATCTGATCTGCATCATGTAGACTTCGAGAATACAGATATTTTTGTACTCTGTGTTTCACAATAGAACCTCGCATCAGAAAGAAGATAGTGAATGAACTTAGAAATTATCATCATGAGTTTGAAACACCTCCGTCTTCATACCCAAAGAAGATACTGACTTAGAAATTATCATCGAAATCCAAGACACTCCAATGAGGATGGAGAGTCATAACAAACCGACCTTAGCGTAAATTATCGCAGGTCTAAATAACCTCACAGGGCGCCTTATTATACAAAGGCATCAGCACTACATATTTGGTGGCAGCCTCCAGCGATAACTCTTCAACGTCTTCCGAAGAATAACGAATAATGTATCATATCAGATGTCAACGACGGCGAAAGCAAGAGATTCTTCAA
>NC_087205.1:80056328-80076328 GCF_015104395.2 Macrobrachium nipponense
ACAGAGAGTATGGGAAGCAGTCGGAGACGAGGTTATCGCAAGTATGTGGGGCGATTACTTCATCAATATCCTGAATTGCATAAATGATCAGGATTCCCGAAGGGATGTAGATAACCTCCTTACTGACAACATTCAATTTCATTTTGCAGACCGTATTACGCCAGGTAACATCAGCGATGCCATAAACGGCCTATCTAATAATAAATCGCCCGGCTGTGATGGTCTTCCCGCAGAGGCTTTCAAATTCTGCCATCCGATAATTTACATTTTGCCAGCTGCCCTATTCAATGCGTGCATAATTCACCAGTTTCTTCCAGACTCCCTACTCTTAGTTCACTTGATACCATTAATCAAAAACAAGCTAAAGGATGCAGCTGACCCTGGCAACTACCGGCCGATTGCAATCACAACGATCGCATCGAAGATACTTGAGTCCGTTCATTCTAGCGAGACTTCTCCCCTTTCTACACACCACTGACAACCATTTCAGGTTAAAAGCAAACCACTCAACCAACACCTGCAACTACATACTGAAAGAATTGCTGAACTACTACCTGTCATTAGCCTCTCCTGTTTTCCTTTGTTTTGTGGATGTGAGAAAAACATTTGACAGAGTAAACTACCTGAAGGTCTTCCTGAAGCTGCATGAAAGAGGCACACCCCTATATCTAATATGCATTTTACATTGCTGGTTCACCACACAGCAATTCTGTGTCAAATGGGGCAACGTATTATCGTACACCTTCGGCTCCCTAAACAGGCTTCGGCAAGGGGGCATTCTCTCTCCATACTTGTTTAATATGTACACAGATGCCTTCAATATCAAATTGAACTCACTCCTAATCGGATGCACTGTCAATGAAACAACTATAAACAACCTCTGTTACGCCGATGATATGGTTCTGATTTCCCCATCAGTGCAAGGTCTCCAACGACTCATCGACACTTGCCGCCAATATGCAGAGGGAATTTGATATAATTTACAACGAAACCAAGACCCAGTGCATGTCGCTGCTCCCGAGATCGCTTAAGCATATTGCAGACCCACAAATTTGTTTTCGTCGGGAACCAACGGCTGGAATTTGTGCACGAATTTCCGTATTTGGGTCACATTATCACCGACGACCTAAAAGATACGGCAGACATTGAACAGAGGCGTCGTAAGCTATGTGCATCTGGCAACATGATTGCAAGGAGGTTTGCCCTCTGTCACCGAGACGTGAAACTGCTACTCTTCCGCTCGTACTGCTACAGTATCTCATGGTGCTCTCTCTGGACGAACTATACCCGAGAGACATGAGACGTATCACTGTTGTGCACAATGACATTTTGAGATGTCTCACAAATACTCCCCGCTACCACTCCGCCTCACATATGTTCATAGAAAACCACCTGGACAATTTAAAATTATTGTAAGGCGAACAATATCCAGTCTGGTAACCCGAGTGAGAAACAGCAGCAACTCGGTCATGCAAAGCATCTTAAGGAGTGAAGCAAGAAGATCTAAATTGTGTGAAAGACGGGAAAATGAGGCCTTTTGTCCCCTATAGGACTTAATGATCTCTGTTATTGGCAAGATGTCATCTGCAGATTATGTCATTATTATTATATTCATTGATGATATTTACTTTTTCATTACTGTGAATACTATCAAGTTAAAGTTTTTTTTTTTTTCTTACATCCGATTTTCGCATTTAGCCCTATGGACCTGACTACTGTAACCACCCAAGGTCTCTAGATGAAATTTAAGTTATATAATTTGTGCACTAAACTGTTATAACTCTCAATGCGTTTTTATTCTCACAATATTACTACTGTTATTACCAGTATTATGATTACTATCTTTTATCCTACCTCAGCTATTTGGTGGATAAGTGCCGATTATTCTTCTTTTTTATTATGTTGTCTCATGTATCTAGATTGTGTATGTTACTGTCTACCTTTTGATATGCCATGTATATGGCCCTGGGCTGAATAAGAATATTATTGTTATTATTATTATTATTATTATTATTATTATTATTATTATTATTATTATTATTATTATTATAGTATATGTCAGATCACATCACCGTTATTCATATATATGCATTAAGCTACACATGTCCTTTATCATCTAATTCGTTCTACCTCAGAATTCCTCGTTTAGTTAACATATATGATAATCTATTAATTCTGAGGTTGAATAAATTAGATATTAAAGGACATATGTAGCTTAATGTATATATATACATATATATATATATATATATATATAATCTATAATATATATATATATATATATAATATATCACATATTTAAATATATATTTCCTGCTGACCTATGGAAATGGTTAGAAGACGAAGTTGGCGAGCTATTGTATTTGTTGACATTACATTCTGAAATAGCATTGTCAAGACGAGAGAAGAATGTCTTCGTTAGCTGGATTTACCGCCTAAGGTCACCTTGACGACAAGTGTTCGTGTATACGGCTGTTCCGGTGGACGGAATCAGTCAGGAATAGTTTCTATCCTTCGGGAGTAATTGCCTCTTGGATAAAGGGGCAAAATATGGAATGAGGAAAACCCAGTTATGTGTAGATCAGGAATTATGAAATAAATAATGTGTTATGACACAAAATGTTTTGCGCAACGAACTTGTTACATGACCTTGACGTCTTCTAAAGGGAGACGTTGCGACACCTTTCCTCACTTATCTGTTTTTTTTTCCAGTGATTGGATCCTTCTCTATTATGTACCGATGCCGTGAACTTTCTTTTTAGCATTTTATTTGCACTGACTTATTTACGAGATTTATTATTATCTTATCAATGAACACCTTTTTAATTCAATGTTTGATACATGAGAATTATTATCAGTTTGTTTTATTGGGCTCATTTATAAAATGTATCGCTATTTTACTTGTGATGTGTTTTACTATGAGTGTTCTCTTTTGGCTGGAACTCTGTTGATTTGTCGCTCTATCGACCTCTAAGCCAAGCTATTATCAGTTTTGATAAGCCCTAATTCTGTATTTGACGAAATGAAGAGACAATACTATTTTAATTATGGAACAAATATGTCGGAGTCATTTGATTTTATAAAAAATTAGCTGCTTCGTGATAGTTCGAATTTTGTTTTCCTTTTAAGAATAAAGTCTATTTTCGTAGTTTAGAGTTTAATTCAGTGACTAAATTAATTTTGTAAATGTCTTGTGTGTTGATCAGAGATTCCATATCGGTCGCGCTACCATCCAATGTATAAGAGTCCTGAAGCCTCTGTATATATATATATATATATATATATATAATATATATATATATATATATATATATATATATATATATATATATATATATATATATATATATAGGAGCTTCAGAAGGTGTCCATGATACAACGATTAAAAGGAATCAGGTTTATTACAACGAAACGTTTCGCACATAAAACTTCTGTGCATCATCAGTCTGTCAAAAGAGCAAAAGAGACACAGACTGATGATGCACAGAAGTTTTATGTGCGAAACGTTTCGTTTGTAAATAAACCTGATTCCTTTTAATCGTTGTATCATGGACACCTTCTGAAGCTCCTATATTATTTTATTTTAACTGAGTCCTCTATATATTACTATATATATATATTATATATATATTATATATATATATATACGATATTTATATCTATAATAATATATAATATATATATATCATAGATCAAATATATAAATATAAAGATATATATATATATATATAAGCAAATACCACAGGGAAAATACAACAGGCTGAAATCCAACGCGCTTATTTATAAAGAAACATGTTGTCAAGGAGCGAAGCGAATGAAATACAGTTGGAAAGAAAGTCACCAGGTAAACAAAAGGATCAAGAATACCAGATGGTTAATTGTGAAAAGGGTAAAAATCAAAGAGATAATCCAGGAATATCGGATATCACACGGTCACAAACTCAAACATAGATTTATCCATAAGAGAAACTAAAACAAAGCAATACAAAGTCCAAAAACATGTATAAAGCTGAATATATTAGTTTCGTTGCTTATATTTATCTACAACTTTTTCATTATGAAGCCATCGAGTTTAAATAAACCAAGACTTGAATTTAGAACACCTCCATTATTTGACTAAATGAAACCAGATTCAATGATATTCCTTTGAACTGTATCATTACATGGGATTAAAGCTCTTGCTTGAATCCACCAGTTAATAGGATGATCTAAATCTCTCATATGTACGAATAATGCATTCGATATTTGACCAGATTAGAACATGCCATCCAGGTTAATTAACTATATCCCCTCCCACTCTCTCTCTTTCTGATATGGTATAGAAAGGCTTGTCAACCTTTTATATTCAGGGAAAACTTGAAAATGTAGAATATACTACGAAAATACTTGTTTCAATTCCCTTTTTCACTTACCCTTCTACCGTGGAAGTTAATGTTATATATATATATATATATATATATATATATATATATATATATATATATATATATATATATATATATATCTAATAAAAGGAGCCCATAAAAACACAAAATAGAGAAAAGTACTATATTTCAGAGACTGCTGTCTCCCTCTTCAGGTAGATGAATGAGAAAAGTTCACAGAAAAGGTGGTATTTATACCAAGAGGTCCATCCACAAACAAGCCATTTTAAGTCACCCCCGCTGATAATCTTCCTCTAATCTTCTTAAGGTTGGTTGAATGAAGACGTTGTCGATCGTGTCCGAAATCCATCCTCCTTTTGAGATGTTCATTACCTGCCTCTCTTTTATTAAGGCCGATTCCATCATTTGACTCTTGTACCGGCAGTTGCTGCTATAAATTACACGTGACAAATTCCAGTTTATTCTATGGTTATGTTCATTTATATGGTTGAAAATAGCGAGTTCTGTTGTCCATACCTAACTGACCGTTTGTGTTGTATTATCTCTGGGGAAGGGATTTACCTGTAAATCCGATGTAAGATTGGTCACAGTCCTGGCATGGGATTTCGTATACCCCAGAGTCCTTTGGAGATGTCTTTTGTTGGACGTTAATCAGGATTTTGGCTAAGGTGTTTTGGGTAAGTAAATACAAAAGGGTTCGATTTTCCGAGGGGGTTGGTTATTCTCTTAATCGTGTCCAGGTGGGGAATTATTATTTTATTGTTGGGTGTATCTCTGTCTTGTCTTTAGGGGGTCGGTAGAAATTACGTTAGCTTTGTGAATTGCTTTTCTCAATTATATGGTCAGGATATTTTAAAGACGAAAGTTGCTTGCGAATTAGTTCAAATTCTTTTTCCAGGAATTCTGGGGAACAAATTCGTAAGGCTCTTAAGAACAAGTTACTAGCTACACCTATTTGATAGAAATGTCATGATAGCTAAAGTAGTGAATGTATGAAAGTGAGAACGTTTGGTTTTCTGTATATGGTAAATTTGTATTCTGTCGTATCTCTGATTATTAAAAACATCAAGAAAAGGAATTTTGTTGTCTGTTTCCCATTCAACTTTAAATTTGATGCTGGGCACTAATGTGTTTAATTTCGAGAGGAATTCATTGAAATTGCCCCACCTATTATCCCAAAATGTTAGGATACATCCACGTATCTCATCCACAGCATGTTTTTGGGTTTTATTGCATTTATTACTGTAGTTTCAAAGTATTCCATGTACAGATTGGCTAGAACAGGACTTAAAGGACTACCCATACTACCCCCGAAGTTTTTGCTTGTAGAATGATTCCCCGAATGAAAATACGTTATAGAATGCACATAATTCAACTAGCTTTATTATTTTGTCAAGCGCCAATGGCAAATGATCTGAATAGGGGGATAATTTTACCCTTAAAAACTGAAGAACGTCCTGTACTGGTACTTTAGTGAACAGGAATCTACATCAAGGCTTAAAAGTTTTATGTTGTGAAGTGGTATATGTGCTTCTCTGAATTTGTGACAAAAATCTTCCGAATGTTTAATGTGACTGGGAGAAAAGGTGCCTAAAAAAAGGGGAAAGGAGGCCAGCTAACCATTTAGAAATTTTGTAATTGAAAGCACCGGCACATGAAACGATGGGTCTGAATGGAAGATTGTCTTGTTTGGAGTTTGGGAAGGCCATAAAAATAGGGTAATTTAGGATTAATTACTTTAAATTTCTCTAATAGTTCAATACTCTTTTTGTCTTTGCCAATTAATCTTACTTTCCGAAAAAATTCTGTGGGAACGTTTTGGAGGGGATTTTTCGTCAGTTTTTCGTATGTGTTTGTGTCGCTAAGGAGCTGGTTGATTTTGTCAAGGTAGAAGTCTTTGTCCATTATTACGATTTTGCCGTCTTTGTCGGATCTACTTATTATAACATCTAACTTTTTTAGCGAGTGGATGGCTATCATGAATCTGCGGGGAACAGGATATTTTCTATGTAAGTCAGTTAAAGCATTTAGTAACACTCCTTTTAAACATATCTCTTCACGGTTGTAGTTTTTGTCAGATATGAATTTATCAAAAGCCACTATGAGTCTAGTTGTTTTTGCGGTCTGGCATAAGGGCAAAGGATAAGCCTAAATTTAAAACTAAATGTTGATTTACAGTAAGGGGGGTGTTGGATAAGTTTAAAACTTTGTCTTGTTGCTCAAGATTATTCCATGCACTATTGTCTATTAGGTTATTTAACTTGCGTAGAAGTCTGTTTGGAATGAGTCACGCTATTATAGGCAGCAATGTCGGAACAGAATGAAATCAGATACCTGTTATATGGTCCGTAGTGAGGAGGCGAAGATTAGACTGTGGGTTCCATATATCACTCTACGGACCACATATACAGGTATCTGTTTTTCATTCTGTTCCGACATTGCTGCCTATATAGCGTGACTCATTCCAACAGACTTCTACGCAAGTTAAATAACCTAATAGACAATAGTGCATGGAATAATCTTGAGCAACAAGACAAAGTTTTAAACTTATCCAACACCCCCCTTACTGTAAATCAACATTTTAGTTTTAAATTTAGGCTTATCCTTTGCCCTTATGCCAGACCGCAAAAACAACCTAGACTTCATAGTGGCTTTTGATAAAATTCATATCTGACAAAAACTACAACCGTGAAGAGATATGTTTAAAAGGAGTGTTACTAAATGCTTTAACTGACTTACATAAGAAATATCCTGTTCCCCGCAGATTCATGATAGCCATCCACTCGCTAAAAAAGTTAGATGTTATAATAAGTAGATCCGACAAAGACGGCAAAATCGTAATAATGGACAAAGACTTCTACCTTGACAAATCAACCAGCTCCTTAGCGCACACACATACGAAAAACTGACGAAAAATCCCCTCCAAAACGTTCCCACAGAATTTTTTCGGAAAGTAAGATTAATTGGCAAAGACAAAAGAGTATTGAACTATTAGAGAAATTTAAAGTAATTAATCCTAAATTAACCCTATTTTTATGGCCTTCCCAAAACTCCACAAAGACAATCTTCCATTCAGACCCATCGTTTCATGTGCCGGTGCTTTCAATTACAAAATTTCTAAATGGTTAGCTGGCCTCCTTTCCCCTTTTTTAGGCACCTTTTCTCCCAGTCACATTAAACATTCGGAAGATTTTTGTCACAAATTCAGAGAAGCACATATACCACTTCACAACATAAAACTTTTAAGCCTTGATGTAGATTCCTTGTTCACTAAAGTACCAGTACAGGACGTTCTTCAGTTTTTAAGGGTAAAATTATCCCCCTATTCAGATCATTTCCCATTGGCGCTTGACAAAATAATAAAGCTAGTTGAATTATGTGCATCTAATAACGTATTTTCATTCGGGGAATCATTCTACAAGCAAAATTCGGGTGTAGTATGGGTAGTCCGTTTTTTTTTTTTTTTTTTAAGTCCTGTTTTCTAGCCAATCTGTACATGGAATACTTTGAAACTACAGTAATAAATGCAATAAAACCCAAAAACATGCTGTGGATGAGATACGTGGGATAATAGGTGGGGCAATTTCAATGAATTCCTCTCGAAATTAAACACATTAGTGCCCAGCATCAAATTTAAAGTTGAATGGGAAACAGACAACAAAATTCCTTTTCTTGATGTTTTAATAATCAGAGATACGACAGAATACAAATTTACCATATACAGAAAACCAACGTTCTCACTTTCATACATTCACTACTTTAGCTATCATGACATTTCTATCAAAATAGGTGTAGCTAGTAACTTGTTCTTAAGAGCCTTACGAATTTGTTCCCCAGAATTCCTGGAAAAAGAATTTGAACTAATTCGCAAGCAACTTTCGTCTTTAAAATATCCTGACCATATAATTGAGAAAGCAATTCACAAAGCTAACGTAATTTTCTACCGACCCCCTAAAGACAAGACCAGAGATACACCCAACAATAAAATAATAATTCCCCACCTGGACACGATTAAGAGAATAACCAACCCCTCGGAAAATCGAACCCTTTTGTATTTACTTACCCAAACACCTTAGCCAAATCCCTGATTAACGTCCAACAAAAGACATCTCCAAAGGACTCGGGTATACGAAATCCCATGCCAGGACTGTGACCAATCTTACATCGGATTTACAGGTAAATCCCTTTCCCAGAGATTAATACAACACAAACGGTCAGTTAGGTATGGACAACAGAAACTCGGCTATTGTTTTTCAACCATATAAATGAACATAACTATAGAATAAACTGGAATTTGTCAACGTGTAATTTATAGCAGCAACTGCCGGTACAAGAGTCAAATGATGGAATCGGCCTTAATAAAGAGAGGCAGTAATGAACATCTCAAAAGGAGGATGGATTTCGGACACGATCGACAACGTCTCCATTCAACCAACCCTTAAGAAGATTAGAGGAAGATTATCAGCGGGGTGACTTAAAATGGCTTGTTTGTGGATGGACCTCTTGGTATAAATACCACCTTTTCTGTGAACTTTTCTCATTCATCTACCTGAAGAGGGAGACAGCAGTCTCTGAAATATAGTACTTTTTCTCTATTTTGGTGTTTTTATGGGCTCCTTTTATTAGATGGAACTCTGTTGTTACAGAACATTTTTACCAGTCATATATATATATATATATATATATATATATATATATATATATATATATATATATATATATATATATATATATATATATATATATATATATATATATATATATATATGGTTATCTTGGCTTTGCGAAACCGTTCGAGTATTTGCCTTAGAAGATGTAGATGTTCGTCCCAATTCTCACTGACAATGATCACATCATCCAGGACACGTAGGTGTTAGGTAAGCCTGTGATATGTTACGCATCATTCTCTGAGAGGTAGCAGGAGAATTAGTAAGTCCGAAAGGTAACACTGTATAAGAAAATAAACCAAATGGGGTGGTAAAGGCAGAAATTTCTTTTGCCTTTTCAGTTAATGGAACTTGATAGTAACCTTTCATCAAATCTATTTGTGTTAGGATTTTTGCCTTCCCTATGTTGTCCAAGATATCATTAATTCGAGGTAGAGGAAATGAGTCTTTAATGGTGACTTTGTTTAATTTGCGGTAATCTGTGCATAGCCGTAGTTGACCATTGGCTTTGGGTACTAAAATGCACGGTGAAGCCCAAGGTGACACACTGGGTTCAGCTAAATTATATAATAATAAATATTGAACTCCTTTCTTAGAGATTCCAGTCTTCTACCAACTACTCTATATTATGGCGGCCTTAAGGTGTAGTTCCTGGCTCTAAAATGATATCATGCTTAATTGTGTCACTGACTTTTAATTGATCTGAACAAACATCTGAATACTCCAGCAGTAACTTAGTTAAAGTTTTACGATGATTAGGTGGGATTTTTGCAAGATAACTTGGCAAGGATTCTAATACTTGGCTGTTGAGAAGATCCTTCCATGATACAAGATTATCCTCTGAAGGAGTTTCTTCATCTACCTCCTGGTTATTGAACTGAACTGTGGTATCAACAGAAACCGTTTTGAGAAGAGATGTGACTTCCCACATGAGCAGGTGCACGACATGGTTTTATAGATTAACATGTACCATTTGAGTAGGACGTCGTCGGTCAGGTGTGGAGATTATATAGTTTAATTTTGGATGGAGGTCTACTGGCGATGGGTATAGGGTCGCAATAAATTTCTTCTCTTAACGGGTGGGGGCACCTGGTATCGGATGATAAATCCAGAAAACCTGGTCGCCAATGTTGAATTCTCGCAGCTTTGTTTTCTGTTGTAAAGGTTGGACATTTTCTCCTGAGAAAATCAAAAAAAGATTTCATTAGCAAATTATACATGGAAAGGAACTTTTCTTTCAGTTCTTTCATATTAAGCTAACAGGGTGGTAGTATCCTCCTCCTTATTATGAATGAAATTTTCTTTCACCATACTTAGCGTTGTTCGTGGTTTCCTGCCAAAACATAAGTTTCGAAGGTGATTACAACCAGTCGAATCATTAGGTACACAGCGTAGCATATACATGAGGAGGTCTAAATTTTCATCCCATGATTGGGCAGTCTCCTCCATGTATTTATGTAGAAGATTTTTTATGGTCTGGTGTACCACCCTTTCAAGAGCTCCATTTGTCTGTGGATGATATGCCGAAGCATAGACGACTTGTGAATAACTTACTGTAAAATTAGTACCTCTGTCACATTGGAGAATCTTAGGAAATCCAAAGGTTGTGAGCACTTTAACAAGCTGACAATGATGGGTTTTGGCATTAATGTTCTTAATAGGCATGGCAATGGGATATCTAGTAGTAGGACACAAGATAA
Source organism: Macrobrachium nipponense (assembly GCF_015104395.2). Classification (NCBI taxonomy): domain Eukaryota; kingdom Metazoa; phylum Arthropoda; class Malacostraca; order Decapoda; family Palaemonidae; genus Macrobrachium; species Macrobrachium nipponense. The sequence goes on from NC_087205.1 coordinate 80,067,081, forward strand.
TTTAGCAAGTACTCGTTACCTTTCCGAGTTTTAGGCATAGGTCCTACACAGTCAATAATTATTTTCTCAAAAGGTTGTTTTGGTACCGAGATGGGCTGCAAAGGTGCACGAATAATACTCTTGTTGGGCCTTCCTGTGACCTGGCATTGATGACAGGACATTATGTACTCCTTGATATCTTTCTTTATACCTGGCCAGAAGAAGTCCTGTAAAATTCTGTGATAGGTTTTATTAACTCCTAGATGGGATTCAGAGGTGTGAGCCAAATCTAGAAGTGGTGGTACAAGGGTTGCTGGTAAGACAAGCTGGTGGACAGTCATGCAACGTGGAAGTTTACTGGTGCTTTTGGAAGACCTAAAATGCCTGAAGAGTAAGCTGTGATCAGTATAAAAATAAAGAGTCTTGGGGTTATCTGATGAATTTTCTACTCTTTTCCAATATGTCGTAAGGCTAGGATCATTACTCTGCAACTGCTGAAAACTTTACTTTGCTTAAATTTACTAATTCCAAAGCCCTTCTCTACTTTAGATGTTTCAAGAGTTTTATTTTTCTTTGGAACTTTTGATACAGATTGAACATTTTTATTTTCATTTACTTTTAGTTCTTGTTTCAGAATGACATCTGGATCTGTTACTACTAAATTCAAAGCATTGGCCCCTGCAAGTCATTACCTACCTATATTGATGGATGTGGCAAGGGTTTATTAGACACAGCAACAGAAGCTTTACCTGTGTAGTTAGGGGCACTGAGTGTTACCTCAGCCAAGGGTAGAGTCTTGGTCGATGTCAAGCGTTACAGCAACATATTCTGCTCCTGTGGTGGTAGGTTGACAATAGTTTGAGGACGATCTGTATCACGAAGACAAACGACAGGTTTTCCCATTTACTGAACCTTGGCATGTGTAAGGTTTGAAGCAATCTAATCCGAGTAGGGACGGTCACATGCATCGTTTTCTTGGAATCCTGTTTTTTACCTGGCGTATGTTCTTTGACTTCAGACTTTCTACACTGAGGATCTGGGCACTTTTCAACGAGATGTCCTGCCTGCTTGCAGTAAGTACAAAATCTGTCTAAAAAAAAGGTAGTTTTATAATGGGCAGGTTTATATGATTTATGGCGCAGAAATAGTCATCTGCCAGACTAGCTGCTTTCATGAGATCCGTTTCCTCCTTATCTAAAATATAGTTAGCAATGTTAAATGGCACTTTTCTAAGAAAACTCTTCCATGATTACCAGACTTTTAAGTGACTCAAATTCTTTAATTCCAGCTTTGTCAATCCACTTTTGAAATTGTCTAACTTTAGTATCACAAAATTCCACAAATGTCTGGGTTGGAGATTTTTGTGAATTGCGGAAACTTTGATGATATCCTTCTATTGTGATTGAATAAGTGTCTAGAATAGCTTTCTTAAGGATCTGATAATCCTTAACAGTAATCATTTGCGAGGAAACATAAGCTGCCTTACCTTTGAAACCGTTTCTAATGAGCATTACCCAGTGTTCTGCCGGCCACATCGAGCGAGGTAGCTGTATCCTCGAAAGTGTCGAAGAATACTTTGGGTTCTTTTTCATCAAATGTAGGAATGAGCTTTTTTGCTTTGTTGAAGTCGAACTTTTCAGGAAGATTGCGTTCTTCTTCTTGGTTTTAAGTTGTATGTTAGCAGTTTCTCTTGTTTTTGACAATTCTATTTCCGGTAATTTCTGTTGGAGTTCTACTTCCTGTAATGTAGCTTCTCGTCTCGTGCTTCTCTTCCTGAGTAATCTAGTTTTCTTTCATCTTCTCTTATTTGCCTTTCTTCTTCTTCTCGTGCATTGAGTATCTTCATTTTCTCCAATTCCAATTGTAGTTTCACCTCGGTTACTTCTGGATCTTCTTTACTGGTAGGAACCGCAACGGTCAGGTAATGTAGTTCTACTTCTTCATCGCTCTCTTTAACTTACATTCTTTGCACTTAGAGATTGGAGGATGTCGCTTATCAATCTAGCTTTGACATAGGAGGACTCTGAAAGTTTTATTTGCCATTTCTGGGTGATTGTCAAGAGTTCCGCTTTCTTTGCAAGATGTAATCTTGGTAGTTCATCTTTAGGGTTAAGCAAGAATTGCTCTAAATTGAACATGTTTAGCAAAGAATTAAGTTGGATGGCACACAAAATCGTGAAACTTATTTAAAAATAAGCTAGTTACCTTAACAAAAATAATTGCTATTTAATAAGTCTTAAGCAACTACTGATAATAACTAAGTTCAATTTCGAAGGACTGAATTATGATTTAAACCAGATGAAAAACATTACTGGTAATTCAAAAGTGAAAATAAAAATTTAACGATCTTATCAATATTGACAAGTGATAAAGAGATTCCGGCAATTAAGAGGAATAAGATTGCGATATCGGTCCGAAACATGTTAATGCGCGCAAAACGAACCAAAATCAAGTAATGAGATGACCGCCAACGGAATGGTCTTAACTAAGGAATGAACTAGTTCAATGATTATGATTTAAGAAGATTCAGGTTAGCTCATTGACACGGTATCCGGATTAACACAAGTGTTTGTCGGAAGAAGTCTAATGGCTTGGGAAGAATCTTAAAAGGGTGGTTCATGAAAAGGGGTGGGCACTATCGATAGTGAATTAACACTGGTCCCAGTCGATTAACATTAAGCTACCAACTATACCTCCAAATCATCGATACCGGATATGAATGGAGAGAATCACTTACTATTCGTAACAGTGCAACTTACTATTGTGCCCGTCTGGATCTGGTGTGAAAAATTTAATACTTAAGCTTATTTACTGCAACAGACACTTATCTCATAAATCACATGAATCACATAAATCACATGATACACATGAACTATGTGACTTAGATCACTGAATAAAGCAAGAACCACACAAGTCACATGAAACACATGAAATCGCATGAGTCGCATGAAACAAGAAGTCACATGAAGAATTACGGTCACATGAATAAATATGACTCCCGGACAGGCCCCCAAATATTGTCACCACTGCAAGTATATTCTTTACCAGGTGGTATGGTAGCGATGTAATGGCCTTGTTATATACAAGTCAGCAGCAATAATAAAATATTTACCACCAAAACAAAATATGTCTGTTGCAGTTTATCACTGAATTATGTTCACGTTAACTTAACTTTACTTAGCACTTAATATACCACTTAATAAATAATCTAATAACCCAAAACACCAAGATCCAGGCACAAGAATAAGGAAACACTCGAGAAACATTTAACTTTAATAAAAAAACTATAATGCACCCACTAATATATAATAATAATCACTTTTACACCACAATTAAGCACCAATATAAAATAGCGAGCAGATGTTGACTGTATGAACAGCTGTGATTCTCTCATCTGTTACATTCTTTTCAGACAAATGAAACTTTTAAAGTACTGGACTAGAGAATGTCAAGGAGCATTTAAACAGGAACAGAAAGTGCTTAAATACGAATAGAACAATTTATAAGAATGTTTTACAGAAAAATACAAAACAGTATTTTTATAATTCTTTTTTATTTACAATATTTAATGTGACAGCTCGTCACAATATATACTATATATATATATATATATACTATATATATATCTTATATATAATATATATATATATAATATATATAATATTATATATATATATATATATATATATATATATATATATATATATATATCTATAGTATATAATATAATATATTAATTATATACTATATATATATATATATATATATATATATATTTTATATATATATATATATATTATATATATAATATCTATATATATATTGTGACAAAGTGCAAGTATCTGGTTACTACACTTTATCATTCATTAATTGTTACCTCACAACAGCCAGGCACCTGGACCCTCATCACAGGTACTAAACGACTGAATACTCTAAAGGCAACAGTGATCCCTTAAACAACTTGCCAGTATTGCAGAAAATCAGACTAAGTTCATCAAAACAGGTGTGAAGTATCTAAAGTAATTGAATTAATCAAAGGGCATCACTCCATCAACAACTTTAAAAGTCTAAGTATTTCCCTGTTTTCAGAAATCTAAGTACTTCCCTGGTATTAAGTCACTTCAAGTAAATTGAAGAACGGACAGATCAATTACCACTCTATGTTTGCACCTAACATAAATATAATCATTCAAATACTGGTGAAGAGAAACACTTATAAAAATTTTAAATACAAAAATTTATTATCAAACTCAAAATTATAAGTGAAATTCACAATATCATGGAAAATTACTGTTACTTGAAAAATCTTGAATCTTGATTTCATGCTTGGTCAGATCAGTACGCCTAGGCATATCTGCAAAAATTTCTGAGAAACTTCTAATCACTTCACTCAAGTCTTCACCTTGTTCAACAATCAGATGTTTCAATTTATCCTCCAAATTTTCCAAAATTGAAGAATTATTCATCTTGCTTTCAGCTCCCAATTTGTAGCCATCATCGTCTTTTGTAGATAAAGTTTTAGTTTCCAAGAAATAAGGTTTCCAGAGGTTCACATGTATCTTCCTTTGTCTTCTTCTTCTTTCTGGTGTTTCAATACATAAGTTCCATCACTTAACTTCTGAATTATCTTGTAAGGACCTTGAAATTTATTAGTGAGGGGAAATCACTTGACAGGTAAGAACCCTAACACTTGTTGACCAATACTAAAACTTCTTAGCTTAGTCTTAGCATCATATCTCCTTTTCATTTTCTCTTGATTTACTTTCAAATTTTCTAAAGAGAATTTTTTAATCTCTTTCAACCTTTTCCTTAAGTTCTTCACACATTCTCCTTAGCTTTCCTCTTGATTTTCTCCCCAATTTTCTGTGAGAATCTTTAACGGTCCCTCTAACTTCTCTTCCAAAAATCATATCATTAGGTGAACATCCCATACTTTCTTGATAAGCACTCCTAACTTCAAACAACATTAATGGTAAACCAACATCCATTCTCTTCCTGACTCAGACAATACTTTGTCAGCATACTTTTCATTGTCCTGGTGGAACCTTTCTAAGGCACCTTGCGTCTCTGGATGTAGGCAGTGGATAACTGTTGTTTCATTCCTAACAAATTCATCACATCCTGAAATAACTTTTAAGTAAAGTTGGTTCCTCTATCACTTTGTATTATTTCTGGTATACCAAACTTTGAGAAAAACCACAAAAGTTTTTCAGCAACTATCTTGGAGATATGTTTTCTAACAGGGATTACCTCTGGATATTTTGTCACAGGACACCATTAATGTTAACAAATACTCATTTCTTTTCTTTGTCTTCGCCACCAGTCTAACCATGACTATTAATCATTTTGCTAAAGGGTTCTCCTCTAACTTCTATAGGTTATAGGGGGCTTTCATGATGGTTTCATTCGGTTTTCCAGCTATCTGGCAAGTATGACACTCACGACAGAATCTGCTAACATCTTTGTGAAGTCCATCCGGCCAGGAAAAATATTTCATGATCTATCTCACAGTCTTTCTGATTCCCATATGTCCAGACATGGCTACTGCTACCACTTGCTTTCTCAATGGATACGGGAATCAAAATTTCATGATATTCACCCCATATAGCGTCATCATCTTCTTCATGGGAAATCTCTTCTTGGTCAGTCCCTATGGGAAACATCACTTCCCTGGAACAATTTCTGCTAAGCAAAAAAGATCCTTCACTTGATCCTTCTTGGGTGTGTAAATCCTCAGTTTCTTCGCTTGCAGTCGTAGTCCTCTTCATACTTCAGGTAGTTACACAACTAAGAAACAGGTGGGGTTTATTCTTCTCCAACTCTACTGTAGGACTAATCCTCAACGGTTTGTCTGTCACTACAGGACAAGGAATAAATGGTACACCACCAACTTCATTCCCCAACAGAAAACATGTACACCTTCCACAGCCAGTGAGTCCTTTACAGCAAAATCAACATTCCTTGTCACCAATTCACACAACATGTAAGCGGCTTATAAGAGTTACTTCGTTTCCTCCTATACCCTTCAAAATAACTGAATCTCCTGTGAGACTCTTCTCCAACTGAGGGTGAGAACCACGTACTACCACACTATGGTTCTCCCTGTATCATGTAATATCTTGACTGGTACCTGACACTTCCTCCTTGAGTTGGCAGGATACACTCACATAGATATATGGCTTAAAATTTTAGCCCCCACTGCTAAGCCTCTCACTGCTTGAGGTTACATTTCTAATGGTTGAATAAAACATTCAGCTTGCTTAGTTTCATTCTTCTCTGGAGTCTGATTCTTTCCCACACTGCTCTTCGTAGTTTGTTTCACCTGGACACCTTTCACAACTTGACCAACTGGCTTTGACAGCTGTTGATTCCGGTAACACTCTTGACTGAAGTGTCCTACTCTTCCACACTTGAAACAGACATTAGGTTTCTGTAACTGTCTTGAAAAATTGGATGAGGATTTCACATTAGCTTGCTGAGTTGCATTACCTTGTGTACTCTTGGTAGTATCACTTGTAGGTTTCCAATTAAATTTGTTCCTGTCAGTTGAAAAGACTTAAAACCTGGGCATTGTTGACTCTGGTGCTTGACATTGTAATGGTGTTTGCTACTAATTATATTGTAATCTTCACTCGGTGTAGCAGCTTTGTCAAGTTTCTTAACCTCTCTCTCTCTCAAATAGGCTCTTATATGTTCAGGAATTCCCTTTAAGATACTGGTCAAGAACAATTAATTCTTCTAATTCATCAAAAGTTTTAACTTTAGCAGCTTCTATCCAACATTTAAAACACCTTCTCACTTTGTACACATAATCTAAGAATGTTCCCTTCTCATCCTTTCTTACTTAAATTCCTGAATCTTTTATTGTAGTACTCTGGGGTCATCTGGTAAACTTGTAGCACACTGTGTTTAAGTACCTTGTAGTCTTTACACTGATCAGCTGTTAAGGCTAGATAAGCACTTCTCCATTTACCAATTAAGACACTTTGTAGCAAAACTGACCATTTTATCTTCTGGCCATCCCATACCTGAAGCCACTTTCTCAAAGTGATCAAAAAGCTCATCTGGAGCTTCTTCAGTAAACTTAGGGATTAACTTCTGAACTCTTACTACATCAAATACAGGTCTTGATTACCTTGGCTAGGGTTAGACGGTGTCACAGGTTTGTGGATCTAGCTCTTATCAATTCCATCTCCCTTTGCATTTCAAAGCCTTACGCTTTCTCTTTCTCTTCTGCTGCTTTTTATTCTTCTCTTTCTCTTCTTCTTTCTTGTTTTTCCTGTGTATTCTTTCTCTTTCAGCTTGCATGCTGTCTCTTTCAGCCTGCTTCTTAGCTTAATCAAATTCTCTTCTGCTTCAATGCGCCTAAGCTCTAACTCTGCATCTCTTTTCTCTTTCTTTTCTGCTTGCTTATTCATAAGATCAGCATGTGCTACATTCAACAACTCCTGAGCCAATTCTAACTCATCTCCATCAGTTATTCTACCAGAGTCTATCAATGATTCCATAGCAATACTCTTATTTGTGCCTTTACCATACTAGTAGACATAACCACCACATGCCAATGCTAAAGCGCTCCACTGTGCTTTAGTCAGAGTGGTTTCAGATAACACTTGAATGGAAGGGGCTGCTAAAAATTCCTGAACCTTGAGCTGAGCCATTTCCTCTAAGCTATCAACTTACAATGCAATACAATAAATGCAAAACAAAACTATATAGTCACTCCCCTAACAAAATATATCCCTAACACCACCTGTATATACTAGAGTGATAATGAAATCTGCTTTCCCGAGTCTCTGGGCACCATAGATACTTCTGACGAAGTGCCAAGTATCTGGTTACTACACTTATCATTCATTAATTGTTACCTCACAACAGCCAGACACCTGAACCCTCATCACAGGTACTAAACAACTGAATACTCTAAAGGCAACAGTGATCCCTTAACAACTTACCAGTGATTGCAGAAAATCAGACTAAGTTCATCAAAAACAGGTGTGAGGTAATCTTGTAAGTATTGAATTAATCAACGGGCATCACTCCATCAACAACTTTAAAGTCCAAGTATTTCCCTGATTTCAGAAAATCTAAGTACTCCCTGGTTTTAAGTCACTTCAAGTAAATTGAAGGAAAACAGATCAATTACCACTCTGTTTTTACCTAACATAAATATAATCATTCAAATACTGGTGAAGAGAAACACTTATAGAAATTTCAAATGCAATGAAAATAACTAAGTTAATTAAATTATGAATGCAAATGAAAACAGAAAAATATGGAAAATACCAAAATTGTAAAAAGTACTAATCACACAGAATATGAAATAAAAAGACACACTTCAATAAGAAAATGGATAAATGCACTTCAAATGAAACAAGCACAAAGCACAAAATTTTGCAATGTGTAAAAATGTAAATTTTCACTCAAAACATTGTAACTAATAGTTATTAGTTCTCTAAACCATCGTAACCATTAGTTATTAGTTGTAACTCATAAAAATATAAAAACACTTTACCTTCTTGGGTATACAATTTCTTTCTTTCATGCTGCAGCTTGTTTAAAAATTCCACACAAAAAAAAGGTGCCATTACACACACAATGATTGTTCAGATTCCACAAAAAGCACTGAATAATACTAAATAACTCTAAGTGATATCATATCTGAAATCTACAAGTTACGGGTGACCAATTTACGTTACGTTAATATAATCTCAAGTATGTCAAGGGAGAGAGAGAGAGAGAGAGAGAGAGAGAGAGAGAGAGAGAGAGAGAGAGAGAGAGAGAGATGTAAACACTTTGATGATTTAAGCCTGAATGAAATCTTTCATTTTGCACAAGAGTTGGGCAGTGGATCTTGCACAAAACGTTTTGGGCAAGCATGAGATGACGCAATGCTTCTAGAAGCTTCGAATGTGATGCAACTTTAGACAAATTGCGAAATCTACACGTTTTCGGCAACGAAGTACGCGTATGAGACCAGTATACAGTCATGTACGTACTAGCTCAACAAAGACATGCACCTGATCGAAACAGACTTGAGCGAGCAAGATGACTGACATGTTTTGATATCAACACGGAGACTGCCAGCTCCCATAGTCTAGAGGCGATGAAAAGTAATGAAAATCATTCTATCTCGGAACAGACAAAGCAAATCTCTCTCTCTTTACTACATTACATATTCTTTTATATTATGTTATGCAGAATCTGAACACAAACAAGTTTTAAAACATCCCTAAACTAAGGAATCTGAAAAAATGTTGCAAAATTCT